>NC_072405.2:141744166-142047196 GCF_028858775.2 Pan troglodytes
TGTGAAGAAGATTCATGCTTCCCCTTTGCCTTCTGCCATGCTTGTAAATTTCCTGATGCCTCCCCAGCCACTCAGAACTGTGAGTCAATTAAACCTCTTTTTTAAATAAATTACCCAGTCTCGGGAAGTTATTGATAGTAGTGTGAAAACAAGCAGGCTAATACAGTAAATTGGTACCAGAAGTAGGTACCAATTTACTGTATTAAAGATACAGTACTTTAATGTACTGCTATAAAGATACTAAAAAATGTTGACGTAACTTTGGAACTGGGTAACAGGCAGAGTTTGGAACAGTTTGGAGGGCCCAGAAGAAGACAGGAAGATGTGGGGAATTTTGGAAGTTCTTATGAACTTGTTGAGTGGTTTTGACCAAAATGTCGATAGTGATATAGTCAATGAAGTCCAAGCTGAGGTGGTCTCAGATGGAGATGAGGAACTAATTGGGATCTGAAGTAAAGGTGACTCTTGCTGTGCTTTAACAAGAGACAGGCAGCATTTTGCCCCTACTTTAGAGATCTGTGGAACTTTGAACTTGAGAGAGATGATCTGAAATTGGAACTTATTGTTAAAAGAGAGGCAAATCATAAAAGTTTGGAGAATTTGCAGCCCGATGATGCAGTAGAAAAGAAAAACCAATTTTCTGAGAGAAATTCAAGCCAGCTGCAGAAATTTGCATAAGTAATGAGGTGCCAAATGTTAATTTCCAAGACAATGGGGAAAATGTCTCCAGGACACGTCAGAAACCTTCAGAGCAGTCCCTTTCATCACAGGCCAGAAGGCTTAAGAGGTTAAAAAAGGCTGTAGGCCAGGTCCAAGGTCTTGATATGTGCAGCCTCTGGACTTGGTGCCCTGCATCCCAGTCACTCTAGTCACGGCTAAAAGGGGCCAAGGTACAGCTCAAGCTGTTGCTTCAGAGGGTGCAAGCCCCAAGCCTTTATAGCTTCCACATAGTGTTGGTCTGGTGGATGCACAGAAGACAAGAATTGAGGTTTGGGAACCTCCACCTAGATTTCAGAGGATGTATGGAAATGCCTGGATGTCCAGGCAGAGGTGTGCTGCAGGGGCAGAGTCCTCATGGAGAACTTCTGCTAGGGCAGCGCAAACAGGAAATGCGGGGTTGGAGCCACCACCCAGAGACCCCACTGGGGCACTGCCTAGTAGAGCTGTGAGAAGAGGGCCAACATCCTCCAGACCCCAGAATGGTAGATCCACTGACAGCCTGTACAATATTTCTGGAAAAGCTGCAGACACTCAATGCCAGCTGTGAAAGCAGCCAGGGCAGGGCTGTACCCTGCAAAGCCACAGGGGCAGAACTGCCCAATGCCATGGGAGCCCACCTCTTGAATCAGCCTGACCTGGATGTGAGACATGGAGTCAAAGGAGATTATTGTGGAGTTTTAATATTTAATGACTGCCCTGCAGGATTTTGGACTTTTGTGGGGCCTGTAGCCTCTTTGTTTTGGCCAATTTCTCCCATTTGGAAATGGGAGCATTTATCCTGTACCCCAATTGTATCTTGGAAGTAACTAACTTGCTTTTGATTTTACAGGCTCCTAGGTGGAAGGGACTTGCCTTGTCTCAGATGAGACTTTGGACTGTGGACTTTTGAGTTAATGCTGAAATGAGTTAAGACTTTGGGGGACTGTTGGGAAGGCATGATTGTTTTGAAAGGGTAAGATATGAGATTTGGGAATGGGTAGGTGCAAAATTATATGGTTTTGCTGTGTCCCCATCCAAATCTCACCTTGAATTGTAATAATCTCCACATGTTAAGAGCAGGACCAGGTGGAGATAATTGAATCATGGGAATAGTTTCCCCAATATTGTTTCTATAGTAGTGAATAAGTCTCACAAGGTCTGATGGTTTTTTGAATGGGAGTTCCCCTGCACAAGCTCTCTCTTGCCTGCCACCATGAAAGACACCCCTTGCTCTTCTGCCATAATTGTGAGGCCTCCCGAGCCATGTGGAACAGTGAGTCAGTTAGACCTCTTTTCTTTATAAATTACCCAGTCTTAGGTATGTCTTTATTAGCAGCATGAGAACAGACTAATATAGTAAATTGGTACCAGTAGAGTGGGGTGCTGCTGTAAAGATACCTGAAAATGTGGAAGCGACTTTGGAACTGGGTAACAGACAGAGGTTGGAACAGTTTGGAGGGCTCATAAGAGAACAGGAAGATGTGAAAAAGTTTGGAACTTCCTAGAGACTTGTTGAATGGCTTTGACCAAAATACTGATAGTTATATGGACAGTGAAGTCAGGTTTAGGTGGTCTCAGATAAAGATGAGGAAAATGTCTGCAGGGCATGCCAGAGACCTTCACGGCAGCCCTTCCCATCACAGGTCCAGAGGCCTAGAAGGGAAAATGGTTTCATGGGCTGGGCCCAGGGCCCCCAAGCTGAGTGCATCCTAGGGACTTGATGCCCTGAATCCCAGCCACTCCATTCATGGCTAAAAGGGAAAAAGGTATAGCTCGGGCCATGGCTTCAGAGGTGGAAGCCCCAAGCCTTGGCAGCTTCTATGTAGAGTTGAGCCTCTGAGTCCACAGAAGTCAGGAATTGAGGTTTGGGAACGTCCGCCCAGATTCCAGAGGATGTATGTAAAGACCTGGATGTCCAGGCAGAGTTGTGCTGCAGGGGTGGAGCCCTCATGGAGAACCTCTGCCAGGGCAATGCAGAAGGGAAATGTGGGATAGAAGCCTCCACAAAGAGTCTTCACTGGGGCACTGCCTACTGGAACTGTGAGAAGAGTGCAACAGTCCTCCAGAACCCAGAATGGTAGATCCACATGCAGCTTGCACTGTGCACCTAGAAAAGCCACAGACACTTAATGCCAGCCTCTGAAAGCAGTTGGGAGGGGGTCTGTACCCTGCAAAACAACAGAGGTGGAGCTGCCCAAGAAAGTGGAAACCCACTTCTTACATCAGGGTGACCTGGTTGTGAGACATGGAGTCAAAGATTATTTTGGAGTTTTAAGATTTGACTGTCCTGCTGGATTTGAGACTTACATGGAGCCTGTAGCCCCTTCATTTTAGCCAATTTCTCTCATTTGGAATGGGAACATTTCTCCAATGCCAGTATCCCCCATTGTATCTAGGATGTAACTAACTTGCTTTGGATTTTACAGGCTCCTAGGCAGAAGGGACTTCCCTTGTCTCAGACAAGACTTTGGACTGTGGACTTTTGTGTTAATGCTGAAATGAGTAAAGACTGTGGGGGACTGTTAGGAAGGCATGATTGATTTTGAAATGTGAGGACATGAGATTTGGGAGGGGCCCGGGGCAGAATGGTATGGTTTGACTTTGTCCCCACCCAAATCTCACCTTGAATTGTAATCCCCAGCTATTGAGAGAGAGACCTGGTGGGAGACAACAATTGGATCAGGGGGTAGTTTTCCCCATGCTGTTCTTGTGATAGTGAGTGAGTTCTCATGAAATTTGATGGTTTTATGTGCTTGGTAAGTTCCTCCTTCACTCACTCTTCTTTCTCCTGCTGCCATGTGAAAAAGGTCCTTGCTTCCCCTTTGCCTTCTGCCATGATTGTAAGTTTCCTGAGGCCTTGCCAGGTATGCAGAACTGTGAGTCAATGAAACCTCTTTTTTACATATATATTGCCCAGTCTCAGGCAGTTCTTTGTAGCCACGTGAAAATGAACTAATACACCAGCTTACAAAGGTTAGGAAAACCTATCCCTGTAATCCTCTATTAATTCTTTAATCTATTCCTGTATGAAAAGGTTAAAATGTGGCATTTTTTTTGAGACAGAGTCTTGCTCTGTCACCAGGCTGGAGTGCAGTGGCACAATCTCCACTCACTGCAACCTCTGCTCCCCAGGTTCAATTGATTCCCCTGCCTCAGCCTCCTGAGTAGCTGGGACCACAGGTGCATGCCACCATGCTGATAATTTTTTGTATTTTAGTAGAGACAGGGTTTCACCATGTTGGCCAGGATGGTCTCGATCTCCTGACCTTGTGATCCACCTGTGTCGGCCTCCCAAAGTTCTAGTATTACTGAGCCACTGTGTCCAGCCAGCATCTTTTATTTGATTGCCTTTCCTGGTTTACCTTGCAACCAGGCAAGAGAAGGCATACTCGGAGATTTGGTGTTCACATCCCTTCCACTCTCAAGCTCTCATAACATGATGTCTCTGAAGCAGTCTGACTGAGCAAAAAGTGGATGGATGAGTTTGGAGATGTGAGATCTTGTTAATTCTTTTTCATTAACTCAACTAATCATTTTGAGAAAATATTTAATTTATCTGCTTATCTTCAAACAGCCTGATGGAACTCAATCAGATTTTCTTAATGTTCCTTGGTTGATGAATACATTTTCAAAAATAAAATTTAAGAAATAAAATGTAAGATGATAAAAGCAAAGCCCTAAGTTAATAACAGATACTGGTGGAGTGAGAGGTCTGCTAAAGTTCCAGACACTGAGGCCCACCCTCTCCTGCTTGTGTTCTCTGAGGCACTTCCACAGAATGACAAGTTCTCCATAAAGAGTCATTGGGAAGCTCCTAGACAAAACAATGTCTCACGTCTATCCTAGGTCTAAAGTCACTCGAATTTTTGTTTCTCTTAAATTATGTACTAGAGCCCAATTCGTTAAAAATAAAATAAAAATTATCAGTATTATTTATTTTCATTTCAGCCACCAACACAGCACAATGAAACACATTGCTGGCTGGGTTTCAGCCATGGCTATGCCATTCAAAAATTGCTGGGACTTTGGTTAAGTCACTTAGGCTTTGTGTTTTCATCTGTAAAATGAGTATCTCAGGTTAGAATACCTCTAAGATCGCTTACAGATTCCTCATTCCAGAATCCAATCTTTTCTAAGCAATCCTTCCCCATCTATTAGCAGTTCATTTAGAAATCCTTTTATGAAAGGACAATTTTTCAGGATAGATTACATTGTAATGAGTAGGTGGGAAGTGTGTGCCCTAATAGCCAGAATACAGTTAAGCGTATTTTTGTAAATATGCAAACTCCTCATTTGTCTTTATGAGGTCCCATTTGTCTTTTGGCATTTTGATGAGTAAACCAATGCCAAACCAATTTGGAACAAGTAAAATATGTTATCATGAGATATTTGTTTTGTCAATTGTACTCACAAAGTCCCTCTCTCTCTCTCTCTCTTCCTCTCTTTCTTTTAGTCTGTTCTTTCTGAATAATTACCAGACAGCTGCAAGTCAGGGATAACAGAGATTCCACATCCAATAACATGGTAAGTAGACATGCGTGAACCAAGTTGGAGAGGAAAACGAATAAATGGGAACAAATACAGGAAAAGGGGAAGAAAGACAATGGCACAAAGAAATAAAATTCCCCTTCTTACTCCCCTTTATCAAACTTTCAAGCCAAAAATATACACAGTGACAGCTCCAGATGGAGAAATAACAGTCTGTTTGCCATCTGCAGAGACAAAACAGTACAGTGAATCTTCAATTTAAAACCGAAAGTCATTAGGAATACAGTTAAATAACGTATGTCAGAATTAAGGGATTTAGTACAAAACCCTTTGCTAAGACCCTGGGGTGCCTCTGTGTGGGTATGTGTGGTTCAGAGAGTGAAAATTAAATCCTTTGACAACTAGAAAATAAATGTGGGGCTCACTAAGGGGTAGTAAATAGGAGACTTTAAGTGAAAATCATACATGACTGAGGAGTGGGTGGAGGAGAATTAACGAACTTGCCCTGAAGCATTTGGTGATTTTATGAGACTAAATATAGATATCTTCCACTGAAGCCTAAATGTCTTCACTCAGAGGACGTATGTGTTGCATAATTAAAGAAGATCAGAGCTAATTCAGTAAGCCAGCTGAGAAAAATGCTGCTGAGCAATTGTTATTTTTGAGATTCTATAATCAAGGTCATCCTCAGGGGTATGGAATGAGAAACAAATGACTCTGGGTGGTACTCCATTGCTATCATTCCAATTCCATGTGCAGTGTGCCTAGGAAATCACATGGACTTTGCAGCCAGAAAGACCTGGATTTATATCTCTTTACTACTATTCATGGGCTGGGTTGCTTTGGGCAAGTTTCTTAATCTATCTGGTCTCAGCACTCTTCATCTATAAGATGTTGATCGCAAAAACACAGAGAGGGCTTAATGTGCTAGGTACTACTGTAAGTGTTTCACATATAATAGTCATTTAATTTTTACAACAACCCTAGGAAGATAGCACTCTTATTAGCCTTATTTTACAAATGAGAAAATTGAGTCACAGAGAGATTAAATTTCTTCTTTAAGATTGCACAGCTAATAAGTGGTAGAGATGTGATCCTTGAAAGTAAAACTCCAGGGAACTTACGTAACCATAACACAAGGTTGTTACAATCTTCAAGAGAATGTTGGAAAGCACTCAAAACAATGGCTCATATTAGAAACCCAACAAATATTAACATGTTCATTTTCTTCCCGATCAATAATTTATTTACTAAGCATTTTAAAAGATGTTAATATATATCTGAAACCATGCCAGATCATAAAGCTAACATTTTTCACTCTCTATTATCTCATTTAATTCTTATAATTATATGCATCTATGACATAAATGCCGATATTATCAGGGATGCTGGTCTTTGCAATTCCCTTTGCATGAAATGCTTTTGTGATAGATAGCCACATGGCTCATCTCTATGCCGTTTAATTTTCTGGGACGACTTTCCTAAACACCATATTTAAAATATTAGACTTCATCATCTTATCTCCCCTTACCTTGCTTTATTTTGCTTTAGAACATAAAAGAATCTGGATATATATGCTGTCTTTCTTTCTCAAAATAATGAAAGCTTCATTAAGGCAGGAATTTTGTCTGTTTTGCTAACCTCTGTTCTGTATCACCAGTACCATTAGATACCTATTTAGTGAATAAATGAATGAATGAATGATATCCATTTTGCAGTTGAAGAAATTGAGACACAAAAAGTTTCTTGACTTCCCAAAGCTGCACAGATAGAAAGTGGTAGACCTAGAACTAGAATCTAAACTTAGGCAGACCCACTGGAGCTAGTATTAGCCACTATGCAACCTTGAGGGATGCAGAGATACATAAGATGCAGCTCCTGCTCTCAAGGTGCCTACAGTGCAATGGTTAAGTCTCATACACAAGAATCCTCTTTCATTATGCATGGATCCTTTCATCTAAGATGCATTGAGCACCTTGAAGTTAAAAGTTACAGTAGTTCCCCATTTTCTCAGGAGAATATGTTCCAAGACCTTCATTGGATGCTGCATATATGAAACCGCATATAGTATCAAACCTGATTGCCATCAGTCAGAACATATTCCTATTCATTTCTTGCATCCACAAATTTAACGCCTTTCCATCTCAACTAAGCACTTATGCACTGTGGCCATAACTTTTGCAGTTTGAGGTGTGACAGCAAAACTAGCATAAATTTATTTTTTCTTCTTCACAACTTCAGGAATAGAAGATTCACTCTTACCTTAGATCTTAACAACCTCAGCATACATTTTTTTTTTCTTAAGTGGAGAGCTTTTACCCTTTCACTTAAAGTAAGCACTTTACGGCTGCTCTTTGGCTATTGAGACTGTCAGCATCACTGCTCTTATGCTTTGGGACTATTATTAAGTAAAATAAGTATTTCTTGAACACAAGCACTGCAATACTATGACAGTTGATGTGATAACTGAGATAGCCTCTAAGTGACTCATGGGCAGGCAGAGTATACAGCTTGGTTATGCTGGACAAAGGAACAATTCATGTCTCTGAGCAGGATGGAGAGGGACAGTGTGAGATTTTTTCCATGTTACTCAAAATAGCATGCAATTTAAAACTCATGAATTGTTTATTTCTGGAATTTTCCATTTAATATTTTCTGACTATCTATCTGTTTGGTAACCAATTTCTCATGGTATTCCTCAAGTTTCCCAACCTTTCTCACATCATGGAACATGCAGAAAATGACAATATTTTAATGGTACACTGGGTAAGCAGGTGAAGCCATTAATAGTTGCCTCCCAAAAGCCTCCAGCTGGCAGATCCCACAAACCAAACCTTTGCCTCTGCCCTAGTGCTGAAGAGAAACATATTGTGGCCACTTGTAAACCATTCATGGCACATATATGAGCCACAAGATACCATTTAGGAAGTATAGCAATGTAGGACTTAAAAAATAGGTAGTTTTTTATTTATAGGGAATATTGTGTTTCCTCCCCATGTGACCTTAGTTTTTTTGGTTGTTTTTATCAGTACAAGGATTACTGCATAACACTTCTGAGGGGAAGGAAATAGTGAATTTAAAACAGCAGCCTAGTATACTTTTTAGAAGGCTAGAATCAGAGAAGTTTGATTTCCCCCAAAATGCATGACAGTATGTCCTGGAGACTTTGAGTTAAACCTCCTATTCTTGTCATGAAGTCCTAAGAGTCTCTAGAAGCAAATGAAGGACAGAAAGAGAGAAAGCAAAGAAGAGAGAGAGGGAGAGAAAAGAGAGGAGAGAGACAGAGAAAGAGAGAGAGAGAAAGCAGGAAATTAGCAAACTGTGCTGTGACTATTGCTGATTGTTCTTAATTAAGTCTCACTAAGCTCTGAATGGCCCTTCTAAAAAGGAAATTTAGACACATTTCAACAAGGGCTAAAAACATATAATGTTGAAAACATTTTTGTTTCTCTAAAAAGGATATTTATTTAGTGTATTAATGTGCAAAAAAGGGGCTATCTTGTTGATCATGCTCTAACGGGGTCATGAACATATTGTTGAATACAACCATAGCTCATCATCTCTGCCTTAAGGGGATAATAATGAATTCACATACCTGCCTTTTCTAGAGTCATGACTTTTTGGTGAATTTTAATGTGTCTATGTCTGCCTCTGAGTCCCAGTGAGCTCTGTCAGCTTGAGGTCTACAACTAAATGGGGATATTAAAGAAGGAAAAAGGATAAATCCCATCTTTGGTAGAAGGCTTCAAGCAGTACAGATAAGCCTTAAAGGTTGCTTAGCATCCTTTTAGATAAGGAATATAATAGATATTATAGAGCCAGATAAAAGAAAAGCATGGCTATGAAAGAAACCCAGGCCTAAGTTTTGGAAACATCTAAAACACTTGCAATAACTTTATTTTTCAGAATTTCAACATCTTCAGAAAAATAATGAGATTGGACTAACCCACTGATTTCCAAAGGGTGCCTCACTGATAGACCTCAGAGGCTGCCTTGTCATAGATTATGGAGGATGTGTGGAGACAGGACAGAGGATCTATGGTGTATTAGTCTGTTCTTACCCTGCTAATAAAGACTTACCCAAGACTGGGTAATTTACAAAGAAAAAGAGGTTTAATGGACTCACAGTTCCATATGGCTGGGGAGGCCTTACAATCATGGTGGAAGGCAAAGGAGGAGCAAAGGCACATCTTACATAGTGGCAAGCAAGAGAGCGTGTGCAGGGGAACTGCCCTTTATAAAACCACCAGATCTCATGAAACTTATTCGCTATCACGAGAACAGCATGTGAAAACCTCCCCTATTATTCAGTTAGCTCCCACTGGTCCCTCCCACAACATATGGGGATTATGGGAGCTACAATTCAAGATGAGATTTGGGCGGGGACACAGCCAAACCATATCATATAGGTAGTTTTCCCCACTCTAGCAGAGAAGCTCCACTTTCCTCTGTATTGTATTGAGATCTTCTCAGTAAGATTTTATTTGAATAAAAGGGCAAGCTGCTTTAGAAATCTTTGCAAAATTTCTCACTCAACAATAGCTAAGGGCCATGTTGTTTTTCAAAAGCAGTGGCATCCCATTTTAGACTTCTCCCCTAGAAGTTTGAGCTGAGTTTAACTTGTCAAGGTCCTAAATATCATACCTGAAAATGCTGAAACTCTTTAAGGTTTCCACACAAAATCCAAATTACTCTGAAATTTATCCTCTCATTGTTCCATGGTGCTTCTACCAGCTGTTGGTTTTGATGAGCACAGTAGGTCCAATCTGTAGCTTAAGAAATTATATTTTTGAGGACATTCAAGCCCCTTGCTGAAATCCTTAACAGAGTACATTCTCACACATTATTGATAAAAATCTAAAAATACGTTTACCCTATGTCCAGTAATTGCTCTTGGGATACCCAATCCTATAGTTTGAATGGGTTCACTAAAGTTCATGTGCTGGTAACTTAATTCCTAATGCATTGGCAGAAGTTGGCAAATAAGACATAATTAGATAATGAAGGTTCTGCCTTCATCAATGGATTAATGCTGTATTCTTGGGACTGGGTTAGTTATTGCAAGGATGGACTTGTTATAAAAGTGTATTTAGCCTCCTCTTCTTGCTCTCACTCTCACCCTCCTTTGCTTTTCTGTCTTCTACCATAGGATGACTCAGCACAAAATCCCTTGTCCGACGCAGGCACCATGCCCTTGGACTTCCATGTCCCCAGAACTATGAACTATACAAACTTCTTTTCTTTATAAGTTACTCAGTCTTTAGTATTCTGTTATAGCAACACAAAGTGAACTAAGATACCTATTCTGGTCATAAAAGCACAAAACGAACATAAGAATACTACTCATAACATTGTTTGTACTGGGAAAAATTAGAAATGACTTAAATGTCTAACAAAAAGGAATAGATTAAAAACTAATAAATACATATGATAGACTAGAAGTTCAAATAAGTAAATTGTGTCTACTTGTAACAGTATGAAAAGTTCCCCAAACAGCACTTTAAAATTTTAAAAAGTGAATGGTAGAATGTTACATACATTACAAAGCAGGTAATGCAAAATGTAAATTGAAAAATTATATTTCATATTTTTATAAGTATGTATATAGAATACAGAAAAGACTGGAAGGATTCACCCAAATTTAAAATAATATTGTTCTTGAAGGAGGATGTGTGGTTTTGAGATGGAAAAATGTTTAGGAAAAGGCTGTGTTTAGAGACAGAGGTCAAGTGGGACTTTAAAATTTAACCAGAATGCTGTAGATGTTTTTGAAAAAGGTAAATACTATGTGTACATATATTACTTACATAATTTTAAAACAATAATATGCCTAAAAAAATGACTGGAACCAGTAGTGCCAAATTGTGAGTGGTAGTTTATTTTGACAGGTAGAAATATGTGTTATTGTTGTTCTACATCCTTTCCTATATTTAAATTCCATGACTGCATCCAAGCCCATATGCTTAAAAACAAAGTTTTCATTAAGGCAGGGCTTATAGTATCTGGTGCTTAATTTTAATCAATTAAGTTTCTCCTGATCAATTTCAGCAATGCACTCTGCAGTCACTCAGCCACTAGCAGCATCTGTATTACAGGCAAGCCACACCTAATGTGACAAGACTGTGAAACAGACCTGTGTGAACAAACGTTTAGACTGAGTGGGCCTTAGAAAGTCAATGGACACACATAGTTCATCTTATGTAAAGAGGGAACAAAAAAGAAGGTAACAAAGTAACAAAAAATTAAGTTTTCTCCCCTGTGGTTGTACTGGATAGCAAATCAGGAGACAGAAGAGAGAGCTGAACTTGAATGCAAGAGGGAATATTTTGACTGAAATTGAGTGCAACAGAAAATTACAGGTCATGTCAAAGATTTTGTGCATCAGGGAAGGCATGATATGCTTCAAGGTTGTAAACCAAAGCAACACAGGTCACATCTCTTAGGAGCACTTGGAAGAAGGTATATAACAATGATGTGCAAACTGAAGTCACCCAGAAGTTCTTACTCTCTAGCACACCTCAAGCAGCCTGCACAGGTAGTACTTAATAGGGTGTCATAGAGCATTTTCTGCTTATTAAATTTCTTAAAATAACTTTGTGGCAAAAGAGCTTATCCTCAATTTCAGGAACTTGCTGGAGGTCTAAGATGAGAGACCATGCCACCTGACAATTTCCTTCGAAGACAATGGACCAGGGGGCTTTGAAAATTTGAACCTAGTTTGACAGGATGAACCGATGTGTTCTGATGTAAAACCAGCCCCTCTTCCGGACAGAAAAGATGTGGCTTCTAGGACAGAAATTATCACATTATGTTATAATTGTTAGTTTCCCTGATGAGCTTGCATACTGAGCTATAAACTGCTTGAAGGCCAAGACATGACATTATTGATCAGTGTTTCCACAGGACCTGGTATAGACCTTGGAGCACAGAATATCTGTAATATGATTTTCACTGATGAATGAGTTTCAGCATCTTTTATTGGGGTTGCATGCTTACATCATCCAAAATTCATTCTCCCTCAAATATGCATGACTTTCACAAGCCTTGCTTCCTCTTACCAGTGTATCTGCAAAATGAGGATAATGTGTCAATTATTTCTTGACACAAGCCATTGTGCTAACATACCCTAGGCTCATCCTCCAGATATGAGTTGTGGCTGGGCAACACTGGATGGCAGAGTGGTAATAAGTGAACTGTCTATGGCCCCAAAGAAGAATCAGAAATTCAGCTCATTCTTCAGGTTTGATTTTCCAGCTGTTTTCTCATAAGATATTCTCAAAAAGAGGTCTAAAAGGAGCATCCTTACTGCCCTGGACCTAGAGCCGTTGAATGAGTGGACTAAATGTTTTGGCTTATGAAAGGCATAAAGAAAAACTCACCAAATCAGGGTGAGAACTTGGTGCTTAGCAAGCAAAGAATTAGCCCAAAGACAGTGGAACAGGGAGAGGAGAAAAGGCCTTGGTTTACTGGGGAGTGGTGGTAAAGATGAGAGACACAGCAACAAAGAGAGAGTGAAACTCAGACTCCCAAAGAAAAATGGAAAGAGACACATAAATAGAAAAGATCAAGCCAATTTTCTCACTTCCATTTTTCAGCTATGTTTTAGGCACTGTGCCAAGTGCTCAAGTGGAGACTGAAAAGATGTGGCCCTGCTTTGTAGCCACACAGATAAATGCCAAAGAAGGAACACTAGGGTGCGGTAATGGATTCCAGTAACGGAAATTACTAGAGTGAGCCCTAGAAAGTTGGAAAAGTCAGAGAGCATGTGTTCCAAGTGTGGGGAGGATGTTTAAAGCCACAAATGTATGAAAGTGTGTGACACAGCTGGGTGCAGTGGCTCACACCTATAATCTCAGCACTTTGGGAGGCTAAGGTGGGCTGATCACCTGAGGTCAGGAGTTTGAGAATAGCCTGGCCAACATGGTGAAACCCCATCTCTGTTAAAATACAAAAGTTAGCCAAGCGTGGTGGTGGGCACTTGTAATCCCAGCTACTCGGGAGGCTGAGGCAAGAGATCACTTGAACCCAGGAGGCAGAGGTTGCAGTGAGCCGAGATCGTGCCATTGAACTCCAGCCTGGGTGAGAAGAGTGAGACTCCATCTCAAAAAAAATAAATAAATAAAAGTGTGTGACACATCAGGATGTCATCTGAGAAGAAGGTGGGCAGAAGAATAACTAGAGCTGAAGCCAGGGCAACATGTCAATACCCACTGAATTCCATACTAAAAGGCTTAAATATTTATCTGAGGTCAAGACGAACATGTGAAAGTCTTTAATCAAATGATCACGTCTGTATTTCAGAAGGAGGGAGATATTTTGGGAGCTAGAAATGGACATACAGAAGAAGAGACAGAAACATACTCTTATTTTCTGAGTACAGTGTGATTTGTGGCAAAATAAGCTTGATCAGTGTCCTAATCCCAGACACCACAAATTCCATGCACTCACTCTCATGACACTTCGAAGTCCGTTGTCTTTTAATCTTATTCCTTTGAAGACTGGGAAAAGAGAGTCAGGTGGCATCAGTCTGGGGTCCAGGTAGACCTCCTGCTGGGTAGCAGAGAGAAGAAAAGAGGGACCCAGCCAGATGAAAAATTATAGCCTAAACTTCTGAATTGGGATCTGTCCCCCATGCTTGACAAACACAAGCTGTCACATTGTCTAGCTGTCCTTGCCAGCAGGCACGTGGCAATGTTTTAATAAGTTGCTACTTTGGACTGGCCCAATGTAAGCAGGTCTTTTGCTTATTTCTATTTTTTGGAAGCAGACTGAGTGGCAACTACCAGGCTGTCTGGTGGCAGAGAAACATAAGCTCCGCCTTGGAACCAGGAAAACTCCAAGTTTTACAAATCACCCAAGGGAGAGAGCCAGTAGGCTTTGGAAATTTATCTAATAACATGTGTCTAAAGTTGGGACATATCTAGACAAACAAGGGTCTAAGTTCCAGCTCTCCACTTATTTTATTCATCATGGACTTCCTCAATTCCATATCTTTGTTTATCATTTTCGTTCTACCTGGACCTCTTCATCTTCAGGCTTGATCTTCCTCTAGCTATTTTCAACTCCCCTTTTACCTTTTTCCCAGTTCTTATCAATGACAGCCCCTACTCTTATTATAAATTCCCGGTTTGTTGAGCTTCCTTTTGGCCTTATCCCTCTCCTACTGCATTCTCTGTCATCAAATTGTAGATATCATCTCCCTTTTGTCATTGCTCCATGTCAGAACTCCATCATCAAATATGGATTAATATTATGGCTCTAATATAATATGGAATTAATATAGAATGCATAACCTATGACAGGTATCATTCTAAGTGCTTACTTACATGGATTATTTTAATCCTCACAACAGCCTTATCAGATAGACACAGTGAATATTTTCATTTTTCAGATGTGGAAGCAGAGGCAAAGAAAATAAATAAGTGGTGGAACCAGCAATAGGATGCTGAGCCCATGTTTCTTAACTTCTTCTTTTTTTTGGAGGGGGGGACAGTGTCTCGCTCTGTCGCCCAGGCTGGAGTGGAGTGGTGCGATCTCGGCTCACCACAAGCTCCGCCTCCCCAGTTCACGCCATACTCCTGCCTCAGCCTCCCAAGTAGCTGGGACTACAGGCACCCGCCACCACACCTGGATAATTTTTTGTATTTTTACTAGAGATGGGGTTTCACTGTGTTAGCCAGGATGGTCTCGATCTTCTGACCTCATAATCCACCCATGTTGGCCTACCAAAGTGCTGGGATTACAGGTGTGAGCCACTGTGCCCAGCCGTTTCTTAACTTCTTCAACACATTAGCTCTGTCCCCATCTGAGTCACCTTTCCTCCACTCTGTCTTCTATGTTGAGGTGATGTCATCTTTCCAAAGCAGAGATCTGATTATTTATACTCTGTTCTACGTGCTACTTAGTAAGCACCAGAGAATAGAAAGCCCTTCCTGTCTTTACCTTAGTGGGCAGAATCAGACATAATCAGAACTTAGGGGATTCTAAGTTTTAGATTCCATTCTGAAAGATCAAAGTATCTAGAGATATAGGAACTGTCAAGACATAAACTGTTACTGTTTATGTAACAGTAGCAACTCTGGGTGTATGCTTTCTTGTGGAATTTTCGAAAAGGAATTTTAGATAAGATTTTAAGTTTCCTCTAAGACACAAGGATAGATTTGCTGAGGCAGGTGAGTGATTTTCCTGAGATGAGAAGTGCCCTGACTAATGGGAAATAGTCCAGAAGTATGACCATATACACTTGACCTCCATAAACAAGAATCTCAGACCTGTAGAGCTGAAATCAGTAATTCAACTAAAAAAAAAAAAAAATCTTAGTCATGTTCAAGGGCGATAAAGATACCCTATTCTTCCCAAGATATAGGAATGGAGTTATTTTCCTTTAAGTAGACCATAAGTTCTCTGATAACACTTTTCTATGACTGATAATATTGTAGGATATTATTTCTCAGGTGATAAACAGTAAGACTGGCTTCAGTGAATGAGGCATTCAGTGATAACTACCTCACGTGTGTTGCCTCGTTTGATTAATACACATGTGCATGTACAAATAGAGGGTTTATTATTACCTCCGTTTTACAGATAGAGGTGAGAGGTGACAGCGTGCTGGCGCCCTCCCAGCCCTCACTCGCTCTAGGCGCCTCCTCGGCGCCCACTGTGGCCACGCTTGAGGAGCCCTTCAGCCCGCCGCTGCACTGTGGGAGCCCCTTTCTGGGCTGGCTGAGGCGGGAGCCGGCTCCCTCAGCTTCCAGGGAGGTGTAGAGGGCGAGGCGCGGGCGGGAACCAGGGCTTCGCGCGGTACTCGCGGGCCAGCGCGAGTTCCGGGTGGGCTGCGCACTCCTAGCGGCAGGCTGGCGCCAGCGGCCCCAGGCAGTGAGGGGCACCAATCAGTGCTCTGTGGGGACTTGGAGAACTTTTGTGTCTAGGTCAGGGATTGTAAACACACCAATCAGCACCTTGTCAAAACGGACCAATCAGCTCTCTGTAAAACAGACCAATCAGCTCTCTGTAAAATGGATCAATCAGCAGGATGTGGGTGGGGCCAGATAAGGGAATAAAAGCAGGCTGCCCGAGCCAGCAGTGGCAACCTGCTTGGGTCACCTTCCACACTGTGGAAGCTTTGTTCTTTTGCTCTTTGCAATAAATCTTGCTGCTGCTCACTTTTTAGGTCCTTCCTGCCTTTATGAGCTGTAACACTCACTGTGAAGGGCTGCAACTTCACTCCTGAGGCCAGAGAGACCAAGAACCCACCAGGAGGAATGAACAACTCCAGAGGGGAGGAACAAACAACTATAGACGTGCCGCCTTAAGAGCTGTAACACTCACTGTGAAGGTCTGCAGCTTCACTCCTGAAGCCAGTGAGACCACAAACCCACCAGAAGGAAGAAACTCCGAACATGTACGAACATCAGAAGGAACAAACTCTGGACACATCACCTTTAAGAACTATAACACTCACCGCGAGGGTCCGCGGCTTCATTCTTGAAGTCAGTGATACCAAGAACCCACCCATTCTGGACACAGAGGGACCAATGCTTGCTGAGATTAAACAACTTGCTCCAAGTCTATTCACATTACACATTAGGATGTTGTAGATTTGAACTCCAGCAGAGCTCCTTCTGACTCCAGAATCTGTATGTGTTCTACTGAATTCTGCCAGATTTGTGAGCAGATGTGGAAAGGAGCCTGTGCTTCCTTTTATCTGGCACTGGTGATTAAGCTTGTCATATGATCACATAGGGGGCACTAAGAAATGCACGCTTAAGGCCAGGTGCTGTGGCTCATGCCTATAATCCCAGCACT
This sequence comes from Pan troglodytes, assembly GCF_028858775.2. Lineage (NCBI taxonomy): Eukaryota > Metazoa > Chordata > Mammalia > Primates > Hominidae > Pan > Pan troglodytes. The sequence goes on from NC_072405.2 coordinate 141,761,159, forward strand.
TTCAGAGGCCAAGGTGGGAGCCCAGGAGTTCAAGACTAGCCTGGCCAACATGGTGAAACCCCGTCTCTACTAAACATACTAAAAATACAGAAATTAGCCAAGCGTGGTGATGCACACCTGTGGTCTCAGCTACTCAAGAGGCTGAGGCGGGAAGATCACTAGAACCCAGGAGGTGGAGGTTGCAGTGAGCCGAGGTCGTGCCACTGCACTCCAGGTTGGCTGGTAGAGCAAGACTCTGTCTCAAAAAGAGAAAAAAAAAAAAAAAAGGAAGAAAAGAATAAAAGAAATACAGGCCTAAGTATACCTCTGGTTTAATTAATGTACATAATCTGAAGTACAGGTTTGTGTCCAGTTGATTTATCAACACCTTTCCTTCTCTCTCGAAATACCCTGGTACAAAGAAGAACATAAGCTAAGATTCTTGGAAAGAAAGGAACTTCACATTAACCACCAATCTAAACGAAAATTTCACCAAGTGTTTTGAAATTAAAAAGCCTTAGGGAACGGAGCTTATGAAGTTCTGAGTTCAAGCAGATCTAAGTTCCAGCTTTAGTTCCACCATCTGGGTCATTTTGGGCAGGTACTTTAAATTCTCTGAGTTCTAATCCACTCGTGTGAAAAATAGGCTATTAATATATAACTCATCAGGTTTTGAAAATCAAGTAAGTTAATACTTGAGCAAATTGCCTATCTTCAATACCTTTGAATACCAGTATAATTACATTATTCACTCCAGAATAAATAGCAACTTGTGATCATGAAGCATTTACACATCTCCAAGACAATTTCCTTAACTATTACTGTTTGATGTCAGCCTTATATTGCATTTTAACCCAGTGTATATTATTAGCCTTTTGATTGATGAGGAAATAAAGACCTGAATACATTTTGATTTGCTTACTTTTTTCATTTAGCTGACAATTCAGCCAGTGTCCCAGCTTTGTGCATTATTTTCTACCCACATCAAAATAGAAAAGTCAGGTTAAAATGCATTTTATAAGTTTTAAGTAACCAGTTGAATGGTTTACATACTTCTCCAAGCAGAAGAATGGCCAATATTACACTTTCCATGATCTACGGATATAATATGGGGACCAGTTACATGCGGCAATGCATATATTATGAAGGATAATGAACACTGAAAGGAGATACACATTTTAATGACACTTAAAATGAGGAAATTACTGCCCTCTCCCAATAAAAAGAAACACATTTGCCCCCTTCCACCAGGCAGTGAATGTCTCAAGTTAGTTGTATTCAAAAACAATGGGGAAGGGAGAAATAATGTAAGTAATTTAAAGTCTGAAGTGACTATACCCATAACCTTATATGAACTCTTAAAATGTCTGCATAAGGTTCCAACAGGAGAAAAACTTTGCCTGTGATAGTGTAAGCCATGACTAGATCTATGCACTTTTAATTTTCAAAACTTGATGAAATGCTAGTTTACAAGAGTGACTAATTTAAAGTTTCTTTCTTTCCAAGAGTCTCAGAATGAGTTCCTTTTTCTCTTCACTTTTCTGATTCTGACATATTCTTCAGAACTCAATTAAAATAATCTTCTTCAATGACATTTTTTACCTCTTCTCCAAAATTAGGTTATATTCTTTTTTGTATGTTTTCATAATACCCTTGACTTCCCGTTTGCAACACCTTAAACAATTTCAATGAAATAACTACATATTTAAATAAATACGTATTTTAATGTGTTCTTTTTAGTTATAAATGCAAGCTCCATAAAGGCTAAAATATATCTGTGTAGTCTGTCACCATCCCCTGTGCCTGTGCCTAGACTGGTACCTGGAACATCCTAAGTCTTTAAAAACTAGTTCTCCAATGATTGAAAGAATGAATCAATAACTGTTGTTATAGAAATATGATAATTGGTAAGGCTGGTTAGAGAGAGTCACATGAAAGGGAGATAACTTGAAGTCATCTTTTATGGAAGGCAATTAGATTCAGGGAGAAGATAGGGTAAAGGTCATATTATATCAGGCAGAAAGTGTTACGGGAAAGATGAGAAAGAAAACCTGGGCAACACAGGGACTGTGGTTTCTAACAGGGAGATACTTTGCCTCAGACTTACATGACATTTTAAAATAATATCCTGATAATGACCATTTGTCACCAATCCTCCCATCACCACCTGACTTGAATTCACCATCATCTCCTCCCTAGACCACTACAATGGCCTCCTCATTAGAGACACTACGTATCCTTTGAGCTCAAGTAACAGGATCCCCATCCAATATGACAGTGAGTTTTTACAAATGTGAATCAGGTAACCTTTCCATTGCTAAAACCTTCAATAATCCCCCATCCACACTCTCAACCATGGCCTTTTAAGCCCTACCTGATGTGGACACTGGCTGCATTAATGGTCTCCCCTGTGCTCACGGCCACCCAGGCATGCTGACCTTCTTCTGTTCCTGACACAAGCCAAGTCTGTTTCCTCCTCCAAGCCTAGGCATAACATCTCTAGCTGGAAATCTCTCCCCCAAGATATTCAGAAGCCTCACTCCTCATCATTTAGAATATACTCAAATATTCTAATATTTATTTATAAATGCTTTCCCTTTTTCAACTTCACTGCATTGATCCTCTTTTATCTATACCATCAACCAATATAAATTACCTGGGATAGACTCAGTTATACTGCAGAAGAAAAACAAAACAAACACGGGCTTATCACTACCAAGCTTTAGTTCTTGCTCACTCTCATGTCCATCACAAGCCAGCTGTGGGCTCTACTCCATGTTTCCTCACTCCAGGAAACAAACTGGCAGATCATCCACCACTTTGGGTAAGAGTAAGGAAAGTCAAGCACTGGCTTTTAGAGCTTTCACCCAGAAGCAATACCTGTCATGTTTAATTGATCAAAGTGAGTCCTAAGTATACATAATATCACGAGTTCAGGTGCAATTCTATCATCTGTCTGGAGGGAAGACTGGAAGTTCTTGGTAAACAGCATTAATAATTACCATAATCTGCTTTGTTCTTCTTAATAGTGTCTATTATTACCTGAAATGTATCCCTTTTAACGTGGTCTCACGTAGGCAAGGACCCAATCTTTCAAATTCACTATTGGATCCTTAGCACTTTGGACAGTGCCTAGAACAGGCTTGTGATGTTTAATATTGTCAACTTGATTGGATTGAACGATGCGATGTATTGTTCCAGGGTGTGTCTGTGAGGGTGTTGCCAAAGGAGATTAACATTTGAGTCAGTGGACTGGGAGAGGAAGACCAACCTTCAATCTGGTGGACACAATCTAATCAGTTGCCAGTGCGGCCAGAATAAAAGCAGGCAGAAGAATGTGGAAAGTCTAGACTGGCTTAGTCTTCCAGCCTACATCTTTCTCCTGTGCTGGATGCTTCCTGCCCTCAAACGTCAGATTCCAGGTTCTTCAGCTTTGGAACTCTTGAACCTTCGACCACAGACTGAAGGCTGCTCTGTTGGCTTTCCTGCTTTTGAAGTTTTGGGATGGACTGGCTTCCTTGCTCCCTCCTCAGCTTGCAGACAGCCTATTGTGGGACCTCACCTTGTGATCATGTGAGTCAATATTCCTAAATAAACTCCCCTTTCTTTATACATCTATCCTATTAGTTCTGTCCCTCCAGAGAACCCTGACTAATACAAGGCTAGATGTTCAATATGTATTTGTTGATTATTAAAGAGCTACTGAAACTGACAAGAAGGTACCTGTTGAAAAATCAGGCCTGAGGACAGGGAAAATATTGGATGACATCTTAGAAATCTTTGTAGAACTGTGATTCTACAAAGTCTAACCACTTACTTATTTAACTTATTCATTAATCCATTGACCCATTGCTCAGCAAATAAAACCAAGAACCTGTTATGTTACTGTGTTTAGTGCTGTGAAGAGCATGATGAATAAGACAGTTCTTGACCACCAGGCACTATCGGTCTAGTTAGGAAGGCAGACAGGTAAACAAATGAATTCAATATAAAGTGATCGACACCAAAGGAAAAATGACAGTCTCTCTCTGAATTATTGACAATGTGTCTTGTGCATCCCCCACCTTGGATTTATAATAAAAGTACAGATTTAGATCAAGTAAATGAGCCCATCAATGTGGATACTTCTTTCAGGACCTCACTTCTAACAGTGTTGTACAAATTGTCCACCAAGAGAAAATTGTTCAGTTTTCCAGACCTGAGCTTATAGACAGTGTCTCATTGGGGGAAGGGGACAAGTGGGGAGAATGACAAATCCCCTTGTATTGTGTGAAACAGAGATTTTAGAAAAATTCAACATCTGCAGCTCATCACTGGCTAAAAATAAGTGCTGCTTTGCAGTATGCCAGATGTTCCTCCTCACTGGAGGTACTACATTAAGAAATACAGTACGGTTAAGGCAGAGAATAGAAGCAATCAATGAGAAACACAGTTCACCCTGAGAATAATCAAGTCTTAACTGGGATCCCAGGCCACTCAACCAGGGAGGAATGTAAGAAATTACACTTAATCCCACTTTTTCTTTGTAGTGATAAGGACATAAATTCCCAAAAAGGACAAGGAGTCACTTAATGATAGAATAATGGGTCCTCTTTATTTTTCTCAGCCTGAATAAACTGTAATTTTTCTCTTTTAATCGAGAGCAGTTTTTCTTTCTCGGGTTTCTGAAAGAAGCATAGTCAGATATAAGAGCAGCAAACCAATCCTAAATACTTCAGCACACACACACACACACACATACACGCACACATACACACACATATACACATGGTAGGTAGATAGACAACATTTGTTAATGGGACTTGTATACAAAGCACAGCATTGGGTATTGCTATTAGCAAAGCAATATTTTCAAGTGTGATAAGACAAAAATAAGGAAATACAGAAAGCAAGGTGATTCTTGTTGTCCACAATGTAGTCAGAGTCCAATAGAGATCGTAGGTGCCGGATGCATTATGGAGTTCACTCCAACTTCATGTAAATTTAAAGAAAAACCATACCAGACTATAAAATAAGTGTAAGAAGAACCAATATATTCCTGATTTTTTCATGACAATTATGTAAATTTTTGTGTGATCTAATTTTTAAAATATATTGTATCAGACAGTCATGAAAATGTGCCCATCAGATCCTGCTACAGAAAGCATAGGTGATTGATAACCCCAGCTTCTGCCCCCACTATATCTACATTAATTAATTAGTACAGATTCACTACTGTATCTATACTGAGACTAAGTTTAGCAAATGGCTGAGCACAACAGAAATACTAATGCAAGCCCATCGGGACTCCTCCAGTGGGTGACTTTAATTTGCGGACTTCTGTCAACTCAGCTGAACCTTGCTTGGAAATGCATTGCTCTGGAGAGATGATCAAGGTAGGGCAAGATAAACTTCAGCTAAAGAGATTAGGTGTGTCCCTCATGAATCTAATCAATGATTTCAGCAGAATTCTGGAATAGAGATGGAGTTATTTAGGAAGGATTTGGAGAGTAGCCTCTTGTCTAAAAGTGTAAATCTGGGTGACATACATGGGAGGCCCACAATATTTTTGAGAATGTTATACCAGCAGAAATGTTGACAGCTTGAACTGAAAGGGATGGAGACTAAGTAAAATGAAAGAAGTTCATCAGACTTCCAAAATTCTACAAGCAAGACACTAACAGTGATTCAGTCTGCTTGCACTGAAGCCTAGCAGTGGACAAAACCAGCTCACAGACACAGGGCTTCAGCTTTTCAGTGCCTTCTCATTATAAAACAAAAGCAAACCAACTACTTATAAAAATCTCCAACATAAATGAAAGATCAAAATAGTGATACAAAAAAGAAACTGGAAGGAACTGAAATAATATCCAAATTAGGAAAAAATAGACTACTTTTCCTCTTCCCCGACATGCATTACAAAATAACCCTAACTGGAATTAATGTTCTGAGAGAGCCTAAAGATGAGGTTGCCTGCATGAAATAAAAACAGAATGCTTGAAAAAGAAATAATTACTAAATAAGAAAAAGCTCTGGAAATATAAAACTCTAATAGCTGAGGTTAAAATATCGTTAGAAAAGTTGGAAAATAAGATTGACAAAATCTCCCAGAAAAGAAAACAAGAGGAAGTACATAAAGATCAGAGCATCGTCCTATGAAGTGCAGTATTCAACCAATAGGAGTTTAAAAAGACAAAGCCGAGAGACACTGAACAGGGAAGGCAGAAAAGAGGAAGTTAACAACAACAGCAACAATAAAAGATAGTACAATGTCCTAGTAATGAAAAATACAAGTTTGTGGTACAGTACGTGTTTAGCACTGAATGGAGAAAAGAAGTACACATCAAGCATATATTTCCAGAATTCCACAATAGCAAGGAAGAAGAGGAGACCTTTAAATCTCTCAGAGAGAAAGAAAACCAAGTCTCATAAAAAGCATCAAAAATCCTCTAAGCAATATTATTCTTAACAATAACACTAGAAATTAGGAGACAGAATGGTTTTCAGTACTTTTAATAAAAGCTTAGTTTTCTTTTATCATTACAGAAAGCCAAGAGCTATTATGAAAAAGAAAAATAGTAATTATGAAATTTCAGCATGTTATTTAGAAGTATTTAAATAAATACTAGGGGATGATTCTACAATTGTTAATGAAGCAGCCTTAAAGAAAATGAGTTGACAGGATAGCATGGACATTTTAGGATTGTTTGTCTTTTCAAACCATGGATATGTATGTCTTCATAAAATTATAAATTAATTAAGACAAAATACCTTGCCGAAATGCAAAATATCTCCCCTTCATATGGATTCAAAGGGCCATGACACAAGTACATATTTTAAAATTTTGAATCTTTGTAAACTAGAGCTGATAAAGTTAAAATATTTAAGGTGAAATCAATTGAGTGGCATTGAATTTTATCTTTAAATAAACAGTTTTGTGTGTGCATTTATGCATATGTATAATATTTGACAAATTGAGCTACAATCCCATTAAATTACTCACAACATTTTAGAAGAAACAACTTCACAGGCATTCCCCAGGTATAGAATAAGGAAACAGCATTTTGCATTCAAAGGACAGGCTTTTATTACAATTAATCACAGCAATGAGAACCACAAATATCAATGTGGTGGGTTGACTCTCCCCTCAGACTTGATAAAGTGGTGGAACTAATTCTGTTGTTTAAATCATAATTCAATCATAATAGTGTGCTTAGCAAGCCAAACCAAAAGAGGGCCAAAAATGTATTAAAAGAAAAATGAATTGCAGGGAAAAAATGCCAGGTAGCATTTTCCAATGCTCAACTTTCTCTACAATGTTAACTCTCAGTTTTAGCAATTCAGTTAATTGAGGAAATAATTATATTTACTTGCATTTCATAACTAAAAAATTTTCATATGCCAAAGAAACCTTAATTTTTACATTTTGTTCCAACTGATGGACCAAAAATAGTGTTTATCTTATTTTTTGTGTTTATCATATTTTATCATATTATGTCAGCAAACACTTATTAAGTATCTCTTACATGTCAGGCATGGCCCTAGGTACCAAGGACACACATGCTCATTATAGATGACCAGCTACTGTGGTCCAAAGTCTTCTGCAAAATGTCCCTCAGGATGCCTTGTCAATCCTTGACTTATGCTAATTTTACTAAGCCGTGGATTAACTGGAATAATAATTTAGTGCTTATCTCTAATATAGCATGGGCACACCAAATAGAATGGGACTTAAGTGTGTCCCTAATGAATCCAATCATTAATGGAAATGACTAGGGAGTGTGCAAGCTGGGCCAGGCTTAATGCTAAGCAACTTGTTTTATGCCATTTAATCTTAACAATGATCTCTAACATAGCTATTATTATTTCCATTTTACTACTACATAACCTGAGGTTACAGTGTTTATTCCTCTTTTGGGGCCCAGGATTTACTTTATTCCCATTTCCCTGACCAAAGTTTGGCTCACTTCCACTTATTCTTCAGGTCTCATTTCAATTCTCATTTCCTTGGGTATCTCTAAACTCTCTAAAAAGTCACTGTCACAGAATACCTTTATGGCAATTACTCTTAATTGTCTTTGCCTGTCTGTTTTCTGAGGTTGGGAACTGTGAATATTTTGTTCACTCTTGTGATTCTTGGGCCTGGAGCATGACATTGAACAACAAATATTGAATGAACAAAGAAATGTGGAAATAGAATCAGATCTCCACAACTCCAAAATTGAGGCTTTAACCTGCAAACTCATTTCAATACCCTTCTACTATTAGTGACTGATATGGTTAGGCTTTGTGTCCACACCCAAATATCATCTTGAATTGTAAACCCCAGGTGTTGAGGGAGGGATCTGGTGGGAGGTGATTGAAGCACGAGGGTGGTTTCCCCCATGCTTTTCTCATGATAGTGAGTTCTCATGAGATCTGATGGTTTAATAAGGGGATCTTCCCCCTTTGTTCACTCTCTCTCTCACCTGCCACCATGTAAGATGTGCCTGCTTCCCCTTCTGCCATGATTGTAAGTTCCTAAGGCCTCCCCAGCCATGCTGAACTGTGAGTCAATTAAACATCTTTCCTTTATAAGTTACCCAGTCTCTGGCAGTTATTCATAGCAGTGAGAGAATGAATTAAAACAGTTAACCTTACAGGCAATGTGGACTGTTTGATTGAAGAAGTGGATGTTAGTTTGTTCTTTTTCCCATGTTGTGTGTGTGTATAAATAATTCTGACAGTTTTTATTTGGGCCAAATCCTTCCAGTTTAGTATCACAGAGGTGAAGTTATGGTGGAAGTCAAAGTGGTTCCTTAAATATTGGCTTTACTCTAACAGTTTAAGAAATATAGCTAACATGACTTTCTAATTATTTAGAACAATGACTACAGCAAATCCTATTTATGTATATGTAGTTATTTACTGAAAACCAAGTGTCTACAAACCTTCCCACTCTACCTTTCTTTTACTGCTACTTTATCCCTTTTTGTCCCCTCTTGTTTTTTCTATCTACCTCTAACATTAAGGAGTTGTAGGATTTTAGAAAAGGTCATCTCTCTGAGATTTCTTCATCTATAAAATGAGGATAATACTATTCATCCCACTGTGGTAAGGACTAAATACCCGAATGTATGCACAGTCCCTAACATGCAGAATTTGAGTCATCTTCACCATCATCACCAAAGGTTGATGGAGAATTTATACACACCAGGTAAAGTCCTAGGATCTGGATTCCTAAAGATAAATGTAAGACATAACTCTCACCCCTGTTCCTTTTCCCTGAGAAACAGGCAATATCCCTCTATCACCATTATGGAGTCCTCGTGGCTTGCCTGGGGGAGGAAGTAAAATAAAGATGCCCAATGGAAATATCATGATAAACACCCTTCCATGGGCCTCTAGTGCTGTCAGAAGTCAAGTTCAAGGTTTAGCACTACAAACAGACTAATTGGCATATCTAGTCTATTTAACAAGCAAACTTATTGATTCCAGTGTGTGCCTCAGAATGACAAAGATGGGTTAAATTGATATGCTTCAGAAAAATAGTGCCTTAAAGATCAGAGACAAAACTATGGATTTCTTGACTCAAACTGCTGGATATCTTAGTGTGTCACGTCATTTCATCCCTGTCTCCCTCCTTCAGAACTCATTATCTCCCAGAAAAGATAGAAAGAGTAGGTAACTTAGAGTCTGACAATTGGAGTTGAAAATCTTAGCTACTTCCTAGCCATGAAAATGAAGTTAATTCTTTAGTCTAGTAAGGCCGTGGTTTTATTTCCAGAGAGTTGCTTGGCAGTGTCCTTAATGACACAATATCCAAAGATGACTAGATGAGTTTGAATTTTGGCTCTGCCATTTATTAATTAGGTGACTACTTTTGTGGTTTATTTTCTCCGTCTTTAAAAATCAAAGTGATAGTGATTATCTCATAGAATTGTGTGAGAATAAGCAAGTTTATTTACCTAGAAACATTAGAAAAGTGCCTACTTGTACATGGTAAATACCTAGGAATATGAGCTTTTATTATTGACAGTAAAATGGAAAAATAATACAATTTCATATTATTATCATTAGGATCCAATAGAATTATGAATATGAAATTCCTTTTTAAAATTCAAAGCTCTAAGTGAATATAAGGAAGTGTAATTTCTACTACTAATTTTATTCCACATCAAATTGACTAGAACATCTCAATAGCTATTGCTTTCATCATCTCTAAAGTAAATGGGTTGGCCCGCACCATTTCTAATTTCCATCTTAGTTTTGACACTCTCTCATATTCTAGTAGTCAAAAGCTGCTGATGTTAAAAGGGAATTTTATTTTATTAGTATTATTCTTATTTTATTCAGAGATGGTGTCTCTCTCTGTTGCCCAGGCCGGAGTACAGTTGTACGATCATGGCTTATAGCAGCCTCAACCTCCTGAGCTGAAGCAATCCTATCGCCTCAGGCTCCCAAGTGGTTAGGACTATAGGCACACACCACCATGCCTGGTTAAGTTTTTATTTTTTAATTTAATTTTAATTTTAATTTTTCATAGATATGGGGTCTTGCTATGTTGTCTAGGCTGATCTCAAACTCCTCGCCTCAAGTAATCCTCCTGCCTCAGCCTCCCAAAATGCTGGGATTACAGGGGGAAGCCACCATGTTTTGCCCTAAAGAGTGCGTTCTAAACATACTCTGAAGTATGGTGTATGCTTTCCTATTTGGCTTTTCTAAAACACAAATCAACACAACTACATTGTTGTTACTATTTTGGGGGAGAAACATGACAAAAATTTAGTCGGCCGGCACCATCAGAAGAAAGAAAACAAGGCAGAATAATAAATTATTAATTTCATCAGTTTCTAATTCTTCTTTTTTTTTTTTTTTTTTCTCTGTCACCCAGACTGGAGTGCACTGGCGTGATCTCAGCTCACTGCAACCTCCACCTCCTGGGCTCAAGCAAGCCTCCCACCTCAATATCCCAAGTAACTGGGACTACAGGCACATGCCACCTTGCCCAGCTAATTTTGCATTTTTTCGTAGAGATGATATTTCGTCATGTTGTCCAGGCTGGTCTTGAACTCTTGGGCTCACACAATCCACCTGCCTTGGCTTCCCATAGTGTTGGAATTATAGGCATGAGCCACAGCTCACACCCTACTGTTTCTTTATTTCATTTCATTTGGTAAATTTCTGTTGAACAACTTATATGTGTATGATGTCTTCATCATTTAGAGAGGTATCAGGGAAAAAAAGGACAATCAAACATCATATGATTAAAAAGTACCCTATCTTAGCATACACAGGCAAAAAATATTTGTAGTCCATTTCTTAATATTCTCTTAAGCCCATTTAATTTCCTCAGATGTACTTTTTTCTTCTTTTCAATGCTTTCCAACATAATTCCAGTGTAATATCTATAAGCAATATAAGGATAGTAACAAAAATAAAATATATTATTTTGCCCTAGTTCTGAAAAAGTGGAGGTTTACTTTTTATTTACTATAAAAATATTTTTAACATATTAGTATTATATTCTAGCCCAATGTAAAGTGAACGTGTGCAACTCTGTTCTTTTTCTTTCTGCTGTTAAAATTAAAATTGCCCTCAGTAATGTGGCACTGGCATAAAAACATATAGATAACTGCACAGAATAGATTTAAAATGTAGACCCACACAAACATGGCCAATTGGCTGTTGACAGACTTTCTAAAGTAATTGTTGGAGAGAGGATAATCTAACAAATAGTGCTAGAATGGACACCTATTTGCAAAAAAAAAAAAACAAAAAACAAAAAAAACTGAAACTTGACAGCCTCACACTATATGAAAAAATTAACTGAAAATGGATCATAGGATCATAGCCAGGTGTGGTGGCTCGGGCCTATAGTCTCAACTACTTGGGAGGCTGAGGCGGGTGGATTACTTGAGACCTGGAGCTCGAGGCCAGCCTGGACAGCACAGCATGACACTCCTCATCTCAAAAACAAAAAAAAAAAAAAAAAAAAGGAGAAATAAATGGATCGTAGATCTAAAAATAAGAGCCAACAGTTAAAAGTTTCTAAAACAAATCATGGAAAAATATGTATTACCCTGAATTAGGCAAAAAAAATTTATATATGACAAAAATAAACCATTTTATCATTTGATAAATTGGACTTCATCAATATTAGTCACTTCTGCTCTTCAAAAGAAACTGGTAAGAAAATAAAAAGACAAACCATAGACTGAGAGAGTATACTTGCCAAAAATATATATGTAAAGGACTTATACATAGAAAATGTAAGGATCTCTCAAAACTCAAGAAAAGAAAAGAAATAAACCCATAAAGATTTACGTATGAAAAAAAGTATATGAAAAGACAATCACCATGATTTATTCACAAGTATATGTACATTACAATGAGACACCACTACACATCCACTAGGATGGCTAAATTTTTTTAAAAGACAATAACAAGTGCTGATCAGGCTGTGGAGCATTTGGAACTCTGATATACTACCAGTGGAAATACAAAATGGTGCAGTCACTTGGAAAGTTGATTGGCAATTTCCTATACACTTAAACATACACTTATACAACCCAGAAGTCCCATCACTAGTTATTTCCCAAGAGAAATTAAAACATGTTCACAGATAGATTTTTACTCAAATACTCATAGTAATAGTAAAAAAAAAATACAAATGGCCATCACGTGGTAAGTAGGCAAACAAAAGGTGATACATCATAAAATAGAATGTCACTGAGTAACAAAAAATAGCAATCTACAAATATACTCAGAAATATAATGTAATTCCAAAAGCATTATGCTAATCAAGAGTAGCCAGACACAAAATATTATGTTATATACTTCCATTTATATAAAATTTTAGAAAAGGCAAAAATCTACTGACAGAAAGCAGATCAGTCTTTGCCAAGGGGCCAAGGATGGGGAAAAAATGATTGAAAAGACACATGAGAAAATTTGGGAATGATGGAAATAATCTAGATCATGACTTTGGTGGTGGTTATACTAATATATCAAAACACACCAATTGGAGCATTTAAAACTGGTAAGTCTTATCGCATCCAAATTACACCTCAATAAGCCAATTAACAATTTAAAACCTGTCCTTGTAAAGGTCACTTGTATGAAGGATTTGTGTAAGCCTTTGAACCTCATAACATATTGCTATTTCCCATGAAATAAACCTGTAACCCATAAAATCTGAAATTTTAATTGGTTTCTTAACTCTCTGAGTAGCTAATAATACTTAAACTGACATATATGTTTTATGAGAAGAATAAGTACATAGGGAATTACTTTGTTGAACCAGAGGCAGAACCAAGGAATTTCCTTCTCTTTTGTCAAAAACTCAGGTGCACAGTCATGGAGTAATCATAATCTTGACTCACGGAAACTTCTCATTATTGGTCCATGTATTTTCTTCTTTTATTATTTATGTATTTGTTTATTTGTTTTACCGTGGGTCCACCACTGGCACAGAAACTGGAACACTGTGACTAACATCTACTTATTTGATTATCTCCAATTTTAAGCCCTTGTCTCAAAATCTCCCCCCACCCCCCCCAAAAAAAACAAGCCCCGTCTAAAAATTTTGTGTTAATACTAAGATTTTTTTTGAAGAAAATGTCATGGTATTATATTCATCTGTATTTCTAAAAATGTATTGTTCTGTATTGTTCAGCTTTATTCGATTCATGAAAAGGGATATATTGTATGCCAGTTTTGCAGTTTATTTTGTACTTACTCATATACTGCTAATTATATTTTTACTCAGTATTATATCACTAAACATCCTTTATATGGTGTACATCTGTCATTTGTTAATTTAAACTTCATAATATTTCATTGTATTGTACCAAGTGGCTATTGAGAACATATCTACTTGATTATTTTTGTAAATATCTCCTGAAAAAATACACTGGAGTTCCTCTTAGATAGATACCTAGCAAGATGACTTGACCATATAATGCATTTGTAGCTTACAAAATAATTTGTTTTTCAAAATGGATGTAGCAATTGACACTTTTGCCAGCAGTTGAGATATCCTGTCACTGTGCATCCTCTTTAACATTTGGTATTATTAAACTCTTTTATTTTTGCATTCAGAATAAACATTAAATATTATTTTGATCTTGGTTGCAAAAAGACTGGAAATTACTAAAGTGACATTATTTGAAGATTATATGATCAACCATATTGAAACCATGAAATAATATATTCAAATAAATTATTAAAATAATAACAGATTTAAGAAAGGTGATTGAATTTAAGATCAATATGCAGATGTCAATTTCATATATAACAGAAACAAATAACTAGAAAATTGAATTTTTAAAAATCACTTAAGTACAGCTGGCAAGGAGCACAGCTCGGAATCAAACAAGATAATCTGACTCCAAAACCTACAGCCGAACATTTCGCAAGGACATTCATCACATCTATAACTGCTTACCCAACTAAAATAACATTCAAGAATGAGGAAATAGTGAAGATATCTTCAGAGTATCAAAATTCCAGAGATTAGACCACTCTTAGACTCTTAGAGAACAGCAAATGACATATGTACATTAATAAGAAGGAAACAATGAACTTAGAAGAAACAAGATGCAAGATGCAATGTTGCAAAAAACAGCACCACTACCTTAGAAATACTGATAAATTATGTTGAAATCCGTAATAATACCAATATAAAGTTTACTACAAGGTAAAACTAAAATAATAGATGACATTCTCTGGGAAGATGATAGGGAGATTAAAGTCATTATACTATACCAATGCAATGGGAGTCCACAAAGAAAGAAGAAAGAAAGAAGACATACTTTCTTAAAAGAGATAATTGCCGAACACTTCCCAAATTTGATAAAAGTTATTCATCAACAGATCCAAGAAGGCCAATGAATCCCAAGTAGTATACACACAAAAAGAACCTCACCTAACCACATTACGGTCACGCTGCTGAAAAACGAAAATAAAGAGAAAATACTGAATGAAGCAAGAGAGAAATAACTCATGTCTAGGAGAACAATACAGTTGACTGAACTTCCATCAGAAACAATGGAGGCCAGAAAACAATAGAATGACACATTCAAGGCAACAAAACATAAAAACAGTTTGACCAAAGTTGAGGAACTGGTCTTCTAGTTCATCTAAGTTGTTGGATTTGTGGTGTAAAGTTCATCGTATATCCTTCGTACATGTTTAATGCCTGTGGTAGCGTCATCATATCCCCTACCTGGTTCCTGATACTGGTAATTTCTGTCTTCCTTCTTTTCATTTTTCTCAGTTCTGATAGAAGTTTATCAAATTTTCCTGATTTCTTTTTAACATTTGACTTTTTAAATTGAATTTCTCTATATTTTTTCTATTTTCAACATCATTAAATCACATTTTTAGCTTCATTTTTTTCCCTCTGCATTCTTTGGCTTATCTTCATCTTCCTTTTTCTGTTTCCGGAGGTAGAAGCTTAAGATATTGATTTGAGTTTTTTTCTTGTTTCTAATGAAAGCAGTTAATGTAAATTTTCCTTTCAGCACTGCTGTAACTGTGTCCCATGAACTTTGATATAACAGGTTTTTGTTTTCTTCAGTGCTGTATATTGTTTTATTTCATTTCAGACTTCCTCTTTGATCTATGGTTTATTTAAAAGTTTGCTGTTTGCATTCCACATGTTTAAAGATTCTCTTACTGTCTTTCTGTCATTGATTTCTAAATTAATTCCATCATGTCTGGTGAATAGTTTCAATTCTTTTGAATCTGTGGAGCTTTGTTTTATGGCTTCTCACATTCTCCAGCCTGCAGACACCAACCACCTTCTCTGAAAACTCACTTTCCCCCAGGACTCCTTCCATTCTCTATTAGAAGAGCTACTGACTGGACACTGAGCTTTTATCCCTCCACTATCATCTCACTCAGGTCAAAATAGCCTTTTCAAGTTACAAATCTTATCACTCTTCATAAAAGCCTTCAGTGACTCCTCATTGCTCATAAGTCCAAGCACCAACATGGTCCCCAAATACCCCTAGGGGAAGACTGTGGCCAGTTATGTAAAGGAGAAATGGTTTTAAGCCTGCTTGACCAGTGACAGCTCCCTCAGTCTAATCATTACTGACAGCTTGCTTCAGGGAACATGCTACTGAAAGCCAGCCAGCAAGTGACACCCTCAGCTTTGCCATCTAGCCAGTCACTCTAGGCCACAGCCTCTGAAAGCCAGCCAGTAAGCAACAGCCTCACCTGAAGCCTTACATTTCTAACACCAATGTCAACCCACTCCATCCCCATCAATAACATATTCCCTGGAAACAATAACAACTCCTGGCCCAAAGGCTCGATCCAAGATTAGCAGTCAGCTTTGTTTGGAGAGTTATCTGACCTATCTTGCCCTTTCTCCCTTAAGAATATGTACATATATGTATAGATACATACTTCAATATTTTCTACCAAGAATGGATGGTGTTGAGAGGTGAAGCAATCTGTTTGCAAGGGGAAGCTTGTCCTCAGGTATAGAAAGATCATGGCTTGTATTTTGATTGTATTATTAGAAGAACATTTAGATGCTTGGATAGGGGAAGGGGTTCTTTTGGGGATTGAGTGGCGATCTCTCCCCTCCACAGGCCCTCCACAATCTGCTTTTGTCCTTGCTAGCCTCTCCTCAGCCACTTCTGATTTCCACTATATTATCCAGCTACAATGAAGCACCAGCAGTTTTTCAAATGGTTTATATTCCTTAATATCCCTACAACTTTGCTCCAGCTGCCTCCTTTGCTGAGAATACACTTGTGCAAGTTTCTGCCTGGACAATTTTTACTCATGTTGCGGAGATTAGTCCCCGTATATCACCACTTCAACGTTGTATTCCCAGGCTGTCCAATTCATGGATTTTTTTTTCTCCTTTGTGTTGCTCCCCTAGATCTTGACCAAGTCTCTAAACCATAGTATTGGCCACATTATTTTTTGCAGTTATTTGTATTTTTCTGTATTCCTTATTAAAGTATGAAATTCTACAGGCAAAGACTCTCTCTCTCTCTCTCTCTCTCTCTCTCTCTTTAACCACAAGCACCTATCAAACGAGAATATTTCAATGGGATTCTAAAGTGGCTTATTCATTCCTTCAGTGAACAAATTCATAGACTACAGAAATATTCTAAAAAATGTACTATGAATACAAATTCAACAGCAGTGGCTAGTGCGTAGTTTCTATAAAAGATGGATGGTTTTGTGAAGTGAGATGATCTGTTTGCTAGGGGAAGTAGGAAACTTGTCCTGAGGTATAGAAAGGTCATGACTTGTATTTCAATTGTATAATTGTAAGAACTTTTAGATTGCTTGGGAACGGGAAGGGGTTCTTTTGGGAACTATACAAAGTGATTGATCACTCTTTCTCACACACAGACAAGACAATTCCTGGAACTGGCACTGATGAAGAAGATGGCAGCAAATGGAAGATTGGAACCAAAGAGGAGCCTTGAGAAGTCAGAAGTTCTGTTCCAGTGAGTTGAATCAAGACTCAGTTTATAACTGAGAAGAAAGAGCTCTTCTCTTGTTATGCTCTTGGGATGCCCAATGGCTCAATTACTAATAACAACTGGCCTGAATCATCCTGTCAGCTCGGCATTGTCTGAATAGCTGTTAGTGCAGTGGAGGAAGAAGTTGTTCTCTGCTTAAACATCATTGAGAGATGTAAGCTTATCTACCAGCTTCCAAGCTACAGTTTAAGTTGGAAGAACATAGGCAAAAGACAATACCACCTTTCAGCCGTAGTTGCAAGAGTTATGATTACTAATGACCACCTATCAAGAAGGCAGCTAATTTTTGATACTATACAATAAAATAGGCTCTGCTTATTTTTCTTCTTTTTTCTTATTATACTTTAAGTTCTGGGATACACGTACAGAATGTGCAGGTTTGTTACATAGGTATACACGTGCCATGGTGGTTTGCTCCACCCATCAACCCGTCATCTATGAGTTGATTAGGTGTTTCTCCTAATGCTATCTTTCCCCTAGCCCCCCAACCGCTGACAGGCCCCAGTGTCTGATGTTCCCCTCCCTGTGTTCATGTGTTCTCATTGTTTAACTCCCACTTATGAGTGAGAACATGCAATGTTTGGTTTTCTATTCCTGTGTTAGTTTGCTAAGAATGATGGTTTCTAGCTTCATCCATGTCCCTGCAAAGGACATGAACTCATCCTTTTTTATTACTGCATAGTATTTCATGGTGTATATGTGCCACATTTTCTTTATCCAGTCTTTTTTCAAGTGACATTGACATTGGTCTGTTTAAATAAACTTATATTCCCATTGAGTTGATTCCATTCTTATAAACAGTAAGTCTACATATCACCTTGAATAGAGTAAGATGGGGTGGCAGATCCTTCTGCTTGTTAGGGGGAAATGAATTCAGAAAGCATAATGATACGGTTAGACTTTGTGTCACCACCAAAATCTCACCTTGAATTGTAATCTGCATAATCCCCACAATCTCCACGTATCAAGGGAGAGACCAGAAGGGGGTAATCGAATCATGGAGGCAGTTTCCCCCATGTTGTTCTTGTGACAGTGAGTGAGTTCTCATGAGACCTAATGGTTCTATAAGAGGTTCTTCCCCCTTCACTCTGCACTTCTCCTTCCTGCCGCCTTTTGAAGCAGGTGCCTTGCTTCTCCTTTACCTTCCACCATGACTGTAAGTTTCCTGAGGCCTCCCTAGCCATGTTGAACTGTGAATCAATTAAACCTGTTTCCTTTATAAATTACCCAGTCTCAGGTATTCTTTATAGCAGTATGAAAACTGACTAATATACATACATAAATACGTACACACATGCATACAAATATATGTATATGAATATAGGTATATAAATGCCTGCATATAAAGTGATAATTGCTCTAAAATAAGCAAGGTGAGCACTGTTGAAGGGATGCAGATCAGGAAGCAATAGATTTTTTTCAGAAAGAAATCAATTTTTCAAAAAGGAAGTTGGTATTTAAATTTAACATTCAAGAATTGTCAGGCATATGCTTGCACTGTGGGAGAGAGATTTCTCACTGGAGTCAGAACCATGTAGAAAAGTAGGATAAGTTGAGTAATCTGTAGTTCTTCACATGGTTAGAGTCCTGAGTATAGAGAGAGCAGTGATGAGACGTAAATTAGAGAGGTAAGGCCCCAAGTCAAGCTCCACTTGTATCTCATTATAAAGAATACTATGGGGACCACGCAGGTTGCAAGCAGAGGAGAAACCTCATAAGATTTTACTTTTAGAAGATTACTATGCTCTCCAAATCAACATGCACATTTAACAGACTCTCCATCATAACCCAGAGAGTAGGGACTCCTGTCCTTTAAAAAAATAATAACTGCTGCACTCCAGCACGTCAGAGAAATTTTCCAAGCCTCCTTATTCCCTTACTTCCTGCCCAAATTTGTTTGTCCTATCCTAGATTCTCAGTTTTTTGTCCTGTTTTTTTAGACAGAGTCTCACTTTGTCGCCTAGGCTGGAGTGCAGTGGCATGACCTCAGCTCACTGCAACCTCCACCTCCTGGGTTCAAGCGATTCTCCTGCCTCAGCCTCCTGAGTAGCTGAGATTACAGGCATGCACCACCAAGCCCGGGTAATTTTTGTATTTTTAGTAGAGATGAGGTTTCACCATGTTGGTCAGGCTGGTCTCGAACTTCCAACCTCAGGTGATCCACCCGCCTCAGCCTCCCAAAGTGCTGGGATTGCAGGCATAAGCCACTGTGCCTGGCCCAGTTTTTTGTCCTTTTACCAGGTTAAGTCTCTTTTTAGTTGTCTTTTCTTTGTCCTCTCAGTTTAACGTTGTTATTAGACTGACCAGATGTCCACTTTTGACTTACGCTCTCAATATCTCCTCAGCGCCACATTCTGCAACACATGGCCCTGTTGCATCCCATTTAAGGCTTGCTGGAAACCAACCCGTGTACAGGCCTTAAGCTTGTCCAGTGAATGCAAATACACATCAGCAGTGGGATTGATTGAAGAAAAATAAGACTGATGACAAGTAGAGTAACTTCTATATTTGAATTGTACTGAGCTATTATTATATCTCCCAGAGAAACATTCAAACTCAATATTATTATTATCATTTCCATTTTACAGTTTAGGAAACTGAGGCCCAGAGAGGTTAAATAACTTGTCCAAGTTTAATAGTAAATAAATGTATACCTGGGATTTGAAAAATTGTCTAGTTAGTAGATTCTCAGCTTCAATGCTGCATTTGGAGGTGATTATAGCAAAGATCCAGGGAAGAAGAGATGGTTTGATTGAGACCATGGGAGGGGGAATGGAAAGGAAAGAAGCCTTCCCTAAAAAATCATTATTGGTAATAGGCAAAACCTAGTGCCCCTCCTCCTGATGGTAGGACAATTTCAGGGAATGGTCTAAGAGAATAGATGGCCCTGGATCTCATCAGGATGAGACAGACGTAACAACAGGGTAAAGCTCACCTATAATTCAAAGAGCAGCTGGCAGTAAGCTCTTCAGTGAAAATAAAAGCAATAGCGTTTTAAAGTCCCAGACAACTGTTAGACCTCACTTCTCTCATCCATTTCTCCTCAACAAGCAGAAAGATTTCTCTAAAGCATAACAATGATCGTGCCACTCCTCTGTTTAGAACTTTTCAGTGTCACCCCCCAGGACCTTAGGACCAGCTGCAAACTTATGGGTGTGGCCTAGTCTCAGATTCTCAAACTTAAATGTGCATAGAAATCGCTGTAGAACTTCGTTGTGATGCAGAGTCTGATTTAAGGGGTCTAAGGTGGAATCTGAGATTCTGTAGTTCTAACTAGTCCCATGCTGCTGGTTCTCAGAACGCACTTTTTTTTTTTTTTTTTTTTTTTTTGAGACGGAGTCTTCTCTGTGCCCAGGCTGGATGGAGTGCAGTGGCACGATCTCGGCTCACTGCAAGCTCCGCCTCCCAGGTTCACGCCATTCTCCTGCCTCAGCCTCCCGAGTAGCTGAGACTACAGGCACCCACCGCCAAGCCTGGCTAATTTTTTGTATTTTTTTTTTTTTTTTTTTTTTTTTTTTAGTATAGACGGGGTTTCACCGTGTTAGCCAGGATGGTCTCGATTTCCTGACCTCGTGATCCGCCCGCCTCGGCCTCCCAAAGTGCTGGGATTACAGGCGTGAGCCACCGCGCCCGGCCCTTAGACCACACTTTTGAAGCAGCTACATTGTCTGGGGTATAAACCCGGGGTTTGTCGTCATCCACCAGGGAAATTTAGACAGGAACACAGACAAGGAGTTTAGGAGTGGAGGTTTAAAAAGCAGAAGAGAAGAGACAGAGAAATGGCTTCCTCTGTAGAGAAAGGGGTCTCCAAGCAGAAAGGACTGGCTTGCAGCAAATGTGCTGAAATTTACAGTCCAGTTTGAGCGGGCAGTGTCTGATTTACATAGGGCTTATAGATTGTTTCGATCAGGTATGATGTTCACCTAGCACATGGAGAAGGCTGGTCACCCCACCCTAACCTTATTATGCAAGTGGGCTTTCCAGTTGATCTCTGCCATCTTATCTGCTCCTTACAATACACGTGGCTGGCAGAGAAAGGAAGATGGAGCTGCCATCTTGAAAATATGTAGTCCTTAGTTCCTGCCGGCATTCACCCATGCAAACTCCCAGTTTGCTTGTCTATCTCTGCAGCTCAAATTTACAGACTGCTCTTTGTTAGAAAATTGGGCTGCTTTTCATTAAAAATAAAAGCTTTACTGAAGACTCCCATACCCTTGCTATCTGCCTGAGTGATTTCTTCTTAACTCCTATATCACTTTGACTATCAGGGGTCAATAATGCTTCAAACCTAATTCCAGCCCACCTCTGTAGCTTTATCTATGGACACTGTCCCTTGCAGTCCACCCACACTGAGCATCTTGTTTTCCCATGGATGCACCCACCTCTTTCCTGTCTTCATGCCTTTCTTACTCCCTCTACCAGTACTTTCTTCATCTAACTCCTTCACCTTCATCTTCACCTAGCGTCATCTCACACACCTTCAGGCTTCAGTTTAAATGTTACTATTCCTAGGAAGCCTTCTCATTTATCTAAAGCTAAATTGAGACCCATTCTTTAGCTCCAAAGTACCCTGTACTTACTACTTTGTGAGCTGAATTAGAATTACCTGTTTACTGATATATCTCCATTCTCTGTGTTATCTGTGATTTGTCATCTCCGTGTAATTTGTCTCTCATCCTCAATTCCTAGAGAGTACCTGATACATGATTGGTACACAATAAGTATCTGTTGAATGAATAAAATGGAAGGATAAATGTGTGTTTTTAATTGAGTTTTCCTTCACCTAAGGGCCTGTTTTTGGGTGGTGAAACCTAGTTACTGGTCGCTATTCAGGACGAGGCTCCCCGGGATAGAAAAAATGACACCACTCTGGATAGGGGTATAGTCCTAATGGTAAAAGTTTATCTTCAGAGCCACTCTTAGAAACCTAGTAGTATGAGCTGGATGGAGTCCAGTTCTTATCCTAGGCCATCTTGAAGTAGAGGAGAGGCTTGAAGAAAAGCATGGATAGGGATCACAATGGTGAATGATCCTCATGGGGAATCAAGACACTGTTTGGTTTGAAGGATAATGCCTTAGTAATACCCACAGATCAGGAACCTTAAAGGGTTGGGATGTGTCCCACCTCTATCTGGATTGATACTGGATATTTTAGGTTCCATTTCTATAGGAAAGGGCATCAGAGCACCTGTTAGTATAAAAGGGCTTGGGCAGAGGAAATACGTTTGGGTAGGAGAAATAATTAATATTAATTTCTAATTCTTAAAAGATCTCCTGGAAGGATTTTCTAACTAATAAAAATGCCCACAAAATGAATGGGTTGCAGAGTGAGAAAAGCCACTTGCTTAAAAGTATAAATAAATTTTACTGTGGGTGGGAAATGTTTAATTAGAGAGTTTCAACCTTCAAAATGTAAATGAAGACAAAGAAAGAGAAAGGGGGAGTTTATACCATATAAGTAGTTACCTGTGACTAGCAAATATCTGGCACAAGAGAAGTGCTCATTAAATAATTCTTGAATTAAATATAAGTGACAGAAATCTTGGCAATATTAGACTTTTCTTTATTTCTATTTTAAAAAATCATTTAAGTTAAATAAAATACTAGAATTCTCTCAGGAAATAAAGAAAATTAATTTGACCTATTCAGAATTAAGTAATTCTTATTTTTATGGTATTAGCATCTATAACTATTATCTCATTTAGATTTTCATAAATAATCTAGAAAGTAGATTGTATTAGTCACGGTTCTCTAGAGGGACAGAACTAATAGGATATATATATCATACATACATATATATATTTTATATATATAAAGGGGAGTTATATATATGTAAATGGGAGTTTATTAAATATTAACCCACATGATCACACGGTCACACAATAGGCTGTCTGCAAGCTGAGGAGAAAGGAGAGCTAGCACAGGTCCCAAAACTGAAGAACGTGGAGTCTGATATTTGAGGGCAGGAAGCATCCAGCACCAGAGAAAGATGTAGGCTGGGGGGCTAGGCCAGTCTAACCTTTTCACGTTTTTTCTGCCTGCTTTATAATCTGGCCTTGTTGGGAGCTGATCAGATGGGATTAAGGGTGGGTGTGCCTTTCCCAGCCCACTGACTCAAATGTTAACCTCCTTTGGTAGCACCCTCACAGACACACCCAGAATCACTACTTTGTATCTTTCAATACACTCAAGTTGACACTCAGTATGAACCATCACATAGATTGACCTGGCATAGGCCCAGTTTTAGGTTTTAACGTATTTATTTTCTAAAGTTACACAGCTAATTAAAGACACAAATACAATTGAAACACAGGTATTTCCGGTCCAAGACTATCCTGCTCCCACTGTATCATGCCACTCCTTATTTCCTTGATCTAGAAACAGTTTACGGCTAGAGTATGCTAGTTCAGTATGCTGGACTAAATGCTATGGCCTGTATTGAAAGATGGTCTATGATACAGCTTTATGAAATTCATTATTGAACCTACTATAGAGATGCGGTTGAAGATATTGTTCATTAGTTTTCACTGCACATTTCTGTCTGAGTCACTTACACTTTTCTGAGCATTTTAGTCATTTTTACTGAAAGGATTTATCAAAATTATTTTCTTGTAATCCTGTTGGAGCTCTCAGAGCCTTGTATACGAATCTTCTCTACTCTTGCAGTAAGAAATACTGGACGTTTATAGAGACTAACTTTCCATTAAACTTATTCCTGCTTTATGTCATATTTGTACTCAGGTTTACTGTCCTTTCTCACCCATATTTTATTTAATCTTACCTATTTTTATTTTCTGGTATTTTATGTAATCTTATAACCTACTCAGATTTTTTCAGTAACAAGACAAATTATAGATAAATACATCATTTTATAAATATTTATTATGAATCTCTAAATGTTCATCAAGTATTTGATTATCAGATAAAGTCATTTTTAAAATTATTTTATGAAGTGTGTTAAAAATTTATTTATTGATTGATACACATTGAATATACATATTGGGGGGTACATGTGATCATTTGATACATTTGTACAATCAATTTAGGTTAATTGGGATATTCATCACGTGAAGTGTTTTATCAAAAACAAACAAACAAAAAACATGTCAATCCCTGGGATTGAAGGATTCTGTTTTTTATGTGTTTTTGCAGACATAAAACAATTTTCTGTGCTTTTGCATACAAAAAAATTGTATGGAATATTTCAATGAATTCATTGAGATATGTGGCCTCATTTAGGATGTTAATTTCCAGAAGACTTATGAATAATTACACACAAAAAGAAATTGCTACTATTAAAGGAATAATTCTAAGGTCTAATATTTTGGCAAAGGTTAATCACTTTCTTTATATTGGATTAAACATCTGACTAATGTTAATTCTTGAGAGCCAATAATGAGAATGTTTCATTAACTGAGTTATCACCCACACACTTCAATTGCTAGAATCAAATGATATCAATTTAGTGGTGGCTTACAAATCTGTGCTTGTCCTTAGTAAGATTTAACCTGAGTCATATATCCGTCTATATATTCATATTGACAAATTCAAGTCATCATTTGGGAGATCATTAGATTTTTGTCATGATCTACATATTTGGATGAATATGTAACATTACTTAGCAGAGTCTATCTGTATTATGGAGTCCTGCTGTATGTTGAAATATCTTACATGACACCTTAGAAATCTCACTATTGAAAATGTTTTTTATTCTGTAATTTAACCCTCACTGAATTTAGTTTACATTTGTTTATTCATAATTCAGCAAACTTTATTGCATATGATAGTGATATAGTTGAGCTCTCATGTTGAATTGTAACCCCCAGTGCTGGAAGTGGAGCCTGGTGGAGGTGTTTGGGGGTGTATTCCTCATGGCTTGGTGTTGTTTTCATGGTAGTGAGTTCTACCAAGATATGGCTATTTAAAAGTATGAGCCACCCACCCCGACCCCTTGCTCTTGCTTTTGCCATAGATGTGCCTGTTCCACCTGTCATGATTGAAAACTCCCTGAGCCTTCACCAGAAGGTGAGCAGATACCAGCACCATGCTTCCTAGATAGCCATATAGCCTGCAGAACCATGAGCCAATTAAACATTTTTTTAAAAAAAATAAATTACCCAGTCTCAGGGTTTTTTTTTTTAATAGCAGTGCAAGAATGGGCTAATACAGATGGGCAAGATACTAAGCTAAGCACTTTTTTAATTCAGAAAAGTTAGTAGACAGAACCTTCATTTGCAACATAAAGGGAGAGCTAGCTCAATGAACAAATTATTTTCATATATTTATAAATTGATAACTCTAAGAGAAGTATGGTTAAATTGTTGTGGGAGAAAGATGAGACATTTTTGATTCCAAACTATATAAGCAAGGAAGGATTCCCTGAAGCGGTGGCATGTATAGTAAATACTGAAAAGATATCCAGAACTTCAATAGCTTAAGAAGAAAGAATAGGTGAGGGAACATCATGAGTAAAGACAATGTTTTTGGAATGGCAAGGGGACAATGACAATTGTTACTATCATTCTACTACTATTACTACTAACGTTACTATCAATACTACTAGACTACTATTACTACTAGATACCAGTTATGGAGAGCCAGGAACTGTCCCCTTTACAACAATATGGAGCTATACGGGACTTTCTGCTGCTGAAGTAAGCACACTGCCTTGGAATCTCATGGGTAAGTCTGTCAAACTCTGTCTATCCAGAGGCCCTTTCATATCTTGCGTGGATCATGTGCATGCAAGTAAATTTGCAGCCCTCAGCTAGTATCAATTTTTCTGACCTCTTCTTCATAAGAATATTCAGCATCTTATATTTTGGCTTAGTGAATTCATTTAATCTTAGTTCAAATAGGGACGCTATTAAGTGCTAGCATCAAATAATGGATAAGCTATTGAGGATAGACATGAACAAACAAAAAACGAAGAAAGAAACAACAAGCATTCTCTGCTCATAGCTTCTTAATCAAGAGTGAAGTGGAAGTAGTGGAAGCGGTACATTTTCATCTACAGCAGAAAAGGCCAAACCACAGCATTTAAGCCCCACTGGCTTTCCTTGCTTTCTTCCCATAAAACTACAGTTCTTCTCAATGATAATTTTAGACTTACATGAACAAAACTAACTCAGTTATAGAGGGAGGGAGAAGACAGAAAATGGAATCTTAGTATGCCAAACATAGGATTCATCAACCTGGCATTCTTTACTGAAGTCTACTTCTACAAAAGAGAAGGAGGATAGGAGTTAAATAAAGCTTGGCATTTTCTGGTTTGAGAATGTGGTGGTATCTAGTGAGAGCCCAAGACTCTTTTCCCTCCTCAACCCCTACTCCACCAATAAGGAGTGGATGAACGGGTCAAATGCAAGGAAATTGCAGTATCTCAGTAGTAAAAGAGTGGCGATATTATCTGGAAATGTTCTCACCTCTATGAAGCAGATGAGGTAAGTTGAGTGTAGGGCTGCTCTTACCAGAATCTGCTTCTTTTGGAGAAGTCTCAAGATAAACAGAATATTCCAAAGCTAGAACTCCCAGTGAAAATCTTGTTTTCTTTGATTCACCTTGACATCATTGAAGAGAGCATTATATGTGAACCTCTGAATAACAGGGGCCCTCTTGGGTTCTGGTCGAGCTCACTAGGTGAGATAAGGCTTTTATTTTTTGGAGATGAGGAGGATGTGGGGCAAGAGTCTTATGATAAAAAAATTTTTTTCTTGCTTCATCTTCAAAACACCATGTCCTCTTCAAAGCTTCATGGGATATTTAGGATTTAAAGAGTTTAGAGATCCAAGTTTCCAGCCAAATTCCAATTCATTGTCAAGTGATTCTCCAAAGTGGCTGAGAAAGATATAACACGTGCACTGTTGGATGCAGTACAAAGGAAAAAAGAAACACAGGTTTCTGGTGCAGGTCATAGTCCCTCTCTGGGGGGAAAATAAGGTAGTCTTATAGTGTAATCTTCCCATCATAAAAATGCAATGATGATTTATAATAAAGCAATAATAATCGGTATAAATATTATTATGAATAATATTTTTATAAATTTTTATTATGAATTATAATACATCAAGCACATATACGTCATTACACAACTCTATCAACAGCCACTTTGGACTAAATTATTTTTTCATTAGCTGAGATTACTCTAGTTGCACCATCAAAATGGACGTTGAAAATGGTGGAATAAAGGCAAATCGACTCATCAGAAACGTGTCCAGTCTCTAGGGCCTCCTGCAGGTTTTCAGCAGCAATTCTGAAAACTTTCATCTGGAATCAATTGTTTGACAGTTAATAAAGAGCCTTGATGACTAACCCATTTGAGAAGATTAGTGACAAACCCAGATGCTCAAGAGGGGGAGTTAATAGCTCCCTGGGCAGTTCTGACTTAAAGGTTAATGTATTCAGCATCCAACTTTGAAGTTACAGACATGTAACCAGAATATTCTCACTTTTAAGTTATGGAGAATCACCAGACCCAGAAAACCTTAAAGATTCACTTGGGAAAGATTACTAGAGCTAAAATAAATGCACCCAAAAGAAATCACTAACACATAGACACAGCGTGATAGAAGAGATAGAATGTGAGCTCTGGGGAAGACATACCTATTTGGGAATCCCAACCCTGTTATATATTAGCTCTGTGGCCTTGGGCAAATCATGTAATTCCTCTTGAGCCCTGATTGCATCATTGTAAAAGTAGATATAATAATCATTGCCTTGTGTGGTAGACTGCAAAAATGATTGCAGTTTTCCATCCCTCTCTGTATTCATGGTATTTTTGCAATGCTATTTTGCAGCACCTTCTATTAAGAGGTGGAGTCTATCTCTGCCTTGGGATTCTGGTTGGCCTTTGACTTGTTAGACAATAGAATTCAGGAAAAGACACTTTGTGCCCGTTCTGAGCCCAAATCTTAAAAGGACCTGCATCCTTCTGCTTACCCTCTTGGATCTCTGCTTCAACTATGGAAACAAATCTGGACTACCTTGGTGGAGGATGAGAGACATGTGTCCCAGTCATCTCTGTTGCACCACTGTTTTGACAGCTAGCTATGTGTTAGACACATGAAAGAGGCCATCTGTTTTGGGTATATGTTGCTGCGACCAACCCCAAAACACAGTGACATTGAAAAAAAAATTTCTTACAATTACGTGTGTTGATTGAGTTTTTCTGGGTTCTTCTTCTGTTCTATATTATGTTGGCTGGGATGGCAGTCATTTGAGAGCTCTTCTGGACTGGAACACCCTAGATGGCTCACTCACATGTCTGGATGTCAGGTGCCTCAGTAGAGAAGATTGAGATGCTGAAATAGCCAGGTATCTATCATGTCCTCTCTTCTCTTCTGTCGTCTTCTCTCCCCTCCTCTTCTCCTTTCTCCTGTTCTTTCCTCTCTTCTCTTTTCCTCTCCTCTCTTCTCTTTTCCTCTCCTCTCTTCTCCTCTCTGCTTCCTCTCCTTCTTCCTCTCCCCTCTCTTCTTCCTCTCTGTCTCTTCTCTCCTTCCTTTCTTGCACCTCTCAAGGCCTCTCCTTTTGAATATTCTGTTGTATCTCCACAAGATCTTTCCAGTATGATAGCTAAACTTCTTACCAGCTCAGGATTCTCAAAAAAGCAAACGTCAAAGTGCTCAGGCTTTCTTAAGCTTACTTCAAATTTACAGTCACTTCTTCTGCACTTTATTGGTAAAGTAAGCCACATGGCCAGCCCAGATTGGGTGTGAGAGGGAACTGTAGAAGGGCATGGATACCAGGAGGCATAGTTCATTGAAGTCCATCTTTGAAGTCTAGCTGCCATGCCACTTTAGACTAGCCAGCTCTAGCCTACTTGTCAGCTAACTGAAACACAAGTAAATCCAACCAAGATCAGCCAAGACTAACCCAGACTACAACAGTTCAGTTGAGCTCAACAAAATGTACTAACTCACAGAATTGTGAGCTCAATATGGTGGTTGTTATGCAGCAATTTCTAACTTATACATTTTGTGTGGTGTGTCAAAATATAAGGAATATAAATATAAGAAAATATAGGGAATAGAAAGCACTTATAGCCTGTCTTACATATACTGGGCACTTTAAAATATTAGTTATAATATCAAATATTTATATGAGCAGTCATGAACACAATAATTATTTGGCACAACAATATTTAATTTAGAGAAAAATTTATCCCTAAGACAATGTGGAAAGACTTCCTTTTTGTTACTGTTTGTTTTTTGGAGCCAGGGTCTCATTCTATTGCCCAGGCTGGAGTGCAATGGTGTGATCATGGCTCACTGCAGCCTTGAACTCCTGGGGTCAAGTGATCCTCCTGTCTCAGTCTTTTGAGTATCTGGGCCAACAGGGGCTTGCCACCATGCCTAGTTACTTTAAAAAAATTTTTTTTGTAGTGACAGGATCTCACCATGTTGCCCATGTTGGTCCCGAACTCCTGGGCTCAAGCAATTCTCTCACCTAGGCCTCCAAAAGTGGAAAGACTTCATTTAGAATCAGGTCACTATTTCAATGACCATAAAATCCCCTTATGGAGTACTATTCAGCACTGGAATTCCTAATCATCTATGTGGTCAAGAAATTATTGATCACTTATTATGTACTAGGAGCTATGAAGAAATCATTGTTAATCCTAATTATGGCTTTATTATGAATATATTGTACTTTTTTTTTAATAGATGAAGACACTGAGGGTTTCTGAGATTTACTGACTTACTCAAGGCTACAGAGAGGAAAAAAAGGTAGAACCAGGATTTGAACCTGATGCATTAAAGTTCCCAAAGCACACTCTTTGCATCATTCTATGACATTATGCTGGCTTCAGTTACCTCTCCTAACCCTGAGATGAAATGATGTGACTAAGAAAGAGTAGAGGGAGAAGGAAGAAAAGACAGCCAAGACAAACCCATAGAGAACAGGCCATACATGAGCTCATTCTCTTACCCTCAAAACTGTTTCATGTTTCTGTTAATGACCTTACCATCCTTCTAAACATCGTGTTTGAAAATCAGAAATTTTCTCTGACAACATGTTCTTTCCTGCTCCAGCATGTCTGTTTTTGTCCTTTTCAATTATGTCCCTGAAATAGTTCCCATCATATTCCCTTCCCTCCTTTTTCTGTTGTGTCATACTTCAGATCTGATTACCTCCAACTGCAATAGTTGCAACAGCCACCTAATGTATCTCTCCATCTCCAGTTACTCCTATTGTGAATCAACATGCATGGAGCTTCCAGAAGATCACTCAGAAGAAGAGAGATAATGAAGCCACTCCCCTGATCTAAATCATCAGTGCCTCCAAATGTCTACAGAACAAAGTTCAAATGCCATAGTTGGTATTTTCTGTTTTATACCTGGTAACATTTTAACTTTCCAGCTGTTTGTTTTAGCTCCCTTTGTATTCTCTGTGGCTATACAAAATTCTACTTCCTGGTGTTCCCTACACCTCAGTCATCAGGCATTCCATCAACAAATTGTATTGAGGGCTTACTATAAACCCAGCACAGTTGCATAGACTAAGAATACAAAGGTGAACAAAGAAGTTGTCACTCTTGCCCTAAGAGGCTTTCAATTTAGTAGAGAAAACAAAGATTAATAAAATTGAAAACATCAAGAGTAAAGTTTATGACTATTATACAAAGTAAAAAAAAAAAAAAAAAAGAATCCCATAAGCATATAAGAGAATATTGATCCAGGCTTGATGGGTCAGAGAAACCTCTAAGCTGAAGTTAATAGGATGAGGAGGAGTTAGCCAGGTACCAATGGTGGGCAGAAATATTTCAGCAAGAAATAATAAAATATATGAAGGCCCAAAACCATAAAAGAGCAAGGATATCTGGGAAACTGTTTGACCTTGGAAACATTTTTGAGTTGTAGTTTCCTTGTCTATAAAGTGAGTATATTGATATCTATCTTCAATTACTGTGGAGAGAAGTGAGGGAATAAGAATTTCACATGTTATGTGAAGTATCTAGCAGGAGTAATGTATAGTATAGTTGATGAATAAACAATACTTTCCCCTAAAATTATATGCATATTACCTCTTTCTAATTCCACTCTAAATCTCCTGAGGGCATGTCTATGCCTTCACTTGTGAAATCCAAACATCCCAGTTTCCAGGAGACTTTGATCTTAAATACCATCATTTTATCAGCCCTGTCCAAAATGCAATGGTTTTCAGGTCCTTAGCCTGACCACCTCTTCTCAAGATGGTCTTTGTTTACCTCCAAAATCCCTTAAGGAACTCTGGAGCTGTCAAGCAGAGCACTTCGAATCTCTGCTTCAGCCCCTGCTGAGGGTTTCACCACTGCCAGAGTCAGATGTTTCTAGGACTCTGCTGCTATGAGCTTGTAAATCTTCCTAGAGACCATGTTGAGCTCTTATGGTGGCCAGGCTAGAAGGTGCTCTGGGGCAGGATATGGAGGAAGAGGCTCCCTCCTCTTGCCTACTCAGGGCTATACTTGAGCTCTTAGTCTGCAAAATAAAACTGCTTGTGGCCTGAATTTCACCAGACTTTGTAGGTACTCAGTTCTTCCTGCTGTGCCGGAAGAAGTTAACATGTTGATATGGTTTGGCTCTGCCCCCATCCAAATCTTAAATGGGTAGCTCCCATAATTACCACATGTCATGGGAGGGACCCAGTGCGAGGTAACTGAATTATGGTGGTGGGTCTTTCTCATGCTGTTCTCATGATAGTGAATAAGTCTCACAAAATCTGATGGTTTTATAAAGAGGAGTTCCCTTGCACATGCTCTCTCTCTCTCTTGTTTGCCACCATGTGGGATGTGGCTTTGCTCCTCCTTTGCCTTCTGCCATGATTGTGAGGCCTCCTCAGCCATGTGGAAATGTGAGTCCATTAAACCTCCTTTTCTTTATAAATTACCCAGTCTTTGGTATGTATTAGCAGCATGAGAACAGACTAATACACATGTCATTTCTTTTTTCTCTGTGTTATCTTTCTTGTCTCTCTTTGAAGCTCCTGAAAGTTAAAAAAAAGTACTCTTACAACAACAAAAGCATTTCTATTGAATTATGCTAACAACCATATGATTTAACTTGTCCACTTGCTTTGCAGTCTCAGAAACCCCTTTTGCACATATTAGAACTCTCAGTATATGAGTGTGTGATTAGAAACTGTGCTTCCAATAAATCCTGGATTATCAAATAAATGAAAAAATACCTAAAGCAAAACCCTGCATATACATAACAGAAATTCAATGTTTATTAAAATGCTGGCTGTTAAGACTTAACGACTTTACAAACATATCTGGTACTAAAAATGTGTAAAATATAACACTTATTCTTAGAAAACTTTCTGGTATACTGCAGAGTTTCTGAACCTCAACACTACTGATATTTTTAGTGTGGGGACTGCCTAAACACTGTAGGATTTTAACAGCATCTCCTGCCTACACCCACTAGATGCCAATTCCCTTAAATTGTGACAATTAAAAAATTCTCCCAGACATTGACAAATGTCCACTAAAATTAAGAGCTGGAAAGCTCTAGAATCAAACTGTGACTGTGGCATCAATCTTGATGATTTGGGAGAAGTCACTTCATCTTTATGAAGTAGGTATGGCAGAATTGTTGTAAGGATTAAATACAATCATATGTAAAATTTTCTAGAACATGGTAAGTTGTAAATACATTTAAAGTCCTTAAGTTATCATTAATATAAATGAAACACTTACAAAAGAAATCTAGACTACATAAAAGTTAAGCTACTTCATGAACAGGATGTTTTCTAACATCACTTTTCAATGCCCCAAAACCCAATATTGTATTTTTATATGTAGCAGAAAGTTGATAAATACTTATTGAATTGAATATAACTGTTAAGTTTCATAACACGGTAGGATTTCAAAGGTACAGAAATAGGTTAGTGACCTGTTAGAGATAGTAGAGATAGTGAAATAAACTAAGCAATAATATAGAAAGTATATGTTTATGAAAAATTACAGAATTCACTTATTTCAGCCTGGTTTGAACTTCAACTATGCTTCTCTGTGGCCTTAGAAGGTAACAACTTCTGTGAGTCTCAGTTTCATCCTCTGTAAAGTGAGGATAATAATATTTATAGCCCTTAATAACACTTTATAAAGTGTTATTAAGAACAATATATATAGGTTAAAAATTGATAGTATAAAATCAACTGACTGTAAATGTGGGTTATTTCAAAGCTCTCTATTCTGTCACATTGGTCCATGAGTCTGTTAGTCTGTCAGTATCATGCTATTTTGATTACTATAGATTTGTGGTATATTGTGAAATAGGTAGTGTAATGCCTCCAACTTTTCTTTTTTTGCCCAATATTGCTTCGGCTATCTAGTTTTCTGGGACTGAATATAAATTTGAGGTTTGTTTTTTCCATATGTGTGGAAAAAGTCATTGGAATTTTGATAGGGATTGCATTGAATCTGTAGATCACTTTGGGTAGTATGAATATTTTTAAAATATTAATTCTTTCAAACCATAAACATGGGATATCCACACATTTACAGTCAATTGTTTTTAGACAAAGGTATTAAAAACAACATTGGGGAAAGGATAATCTCTTCAATAAATTGCTTTGGAAAAACAATATCCATATGCAGAAGAATGTAATTCAACCCTCTTCTCACACCATATACAAAAATCAATTCAAAATGAATTAAATACTTAAATGCTGAATACCCTATTTACACTGATGTGATTATTATGTATTGTACGCCTATGTCAAAATATCTTCTATTACCCCATAAATATGTATACCTACTATGTACCCACAAAAAGTAAAAAAAATAAAAATAAACAAGGCTGAAATGCAAGACCTGAAATTATAAAACTACTAGGAGAAAATATATGAGAAAATCTCTATCACAGGTGTCTGGGCAATGACTTTTTGGATATGAACCCAAAAGCACAGGCAACAAAAGCAAAAGCAGACAAATAAGATTATATCAAAACTAAAAAGCTTCTGCACAGCAAAGGAAATAATCAACACAGTAAAAAGACAACCTGCAGAATTAAAGAGAATATTTGTAAGCCATATATCTGATAAAGAGTGAATATATAAAATATGTAAGAAACTCAAAAATTCAATAGCAAAAAAACCAAATAATTCAATTTAAAAATGGGCAAAGGACCTGAATGGACAGTTCTCAAAAAAAAAAAAAAAAAAAGACATACAAGTATCCGAAAAGGTGCTCAACATCACAAATCCTCAGGGAAATGAAAATTAAAACTACAGTGAGATGTCACATCATACCAGTTAGAATGACCATGTCAAAAAGACAAAAAATAACAAGTGTTGGTGAAGATGTGGAGAAAAGGGAACACTGGCACTCTTTTGGTGGGAATGTAAATCATTACAGCTGTTTATAGAAAACAGTATGGAGGATCATCTAAAAGTAAACATAGGACTACTACATGACCTATCAATCCCACTACTGTGTTTATAGCCAAAGGAAATAATATTAGTTTGTTGAGGAAACATCTGCACTCCCATGTTCATTGCAGCCCTCTTCAGAGTAGCCAAGATATGGAATCAGTTAAGCATCTATCAGTGGATGAATGGATTTTTAAAATGTGGTATATACATAATGGAATACGATTCAGTCTTAAGAAATGAAGGAAATTCTGTCATTTGTGACAATATAGATGAACCTGAAGGACATTGTGCCAAGTGAAATAAGCCAGGCACGGAAGAAAGACAAATACCACATGGTGTCACTTATGTGGAATGTTAAAAAGACAAATTCACAGAAACAGAGAGTAAGGTGGTTTTACCAGGGCCTGGGGGACAAGGGGGATTGAGGAGATGTTGGTCAAAGGAGACAAAATTTTAATTAGACAGGAAGAATAAGTTTAAGAGATCTACTGTACAACATAGTGACTATAATTAGTAAATGTATTGTGCACTTGAAAATTGCTGAAAGATTAGATTTTAAATGTTCTTACAAAAAAATGCTAAGCATGTGAAGTAATGCATATGTTAATTAGCTTGATTTAGCCATTCCACAAAGTATACATATTTCAAACAATCATGTTGTACACCATAAATGTGTATAATTTTATTTGTCAATTAAAAAGATGGGCGTAGCAAACCACCATGGCACATGTATACCTATGTAACAAAATTGCAGGTTCTGCACATGTACCCCAGAACTTAAAGTATAATAATAAAAAAGTTAACAATTAAAATGACAGTATAGGGCTGACATGCTATAAATAATAATGGCCATGGCTATGAATATGTGTTTCTATTTAAATTATTTTTAGATGTTGAATATATATTATTCTTTTAATTCTGTTTTAAGTGCACTGGAAAATTAGAACTCATTCAAGAAATTCACTCCATGCGTAAGTTATGAAAGCTTTTGGTCTCAGATAATCAATTAGAATACACCTAACATTTATAGCCCTGAGAGTCAGGTGCATCCTTCGAGTGAAAGGGCAGGGGAGGGACAAGCTTTCAAGGAAGGTTAGTAAAATATTTATAAATCTTGGCAGCAACTTGCACAGCAGTCTTGGCAACAAGTACCCAATATTAGGATGTTGCCCTGCCTTCCAGTGGGAGATGGGATTAGCTTTCAGGGGTCAATCCAATTACTTTCCTAGCCTTGCTTGAAAAAAAATGAAGGAGTTATTTCCACAGTTTCATCAAGACTAGCCTTCATCCATCAGATTATTTTAGTGGGCATATGGATGGAAAGCTGTAGTTGGAAATCTGAAGCCTCCTGGAAAATAAATACCAAAAGTTTCTTTGAGAATGAATGAAACTGGGATCTGAAGCTTTCCCTATTAACTTTTGATTCTACAGAAGCAAGTGACTACCATTAACTGTGGAGAAGTATGAGCCCTGAATGGAACTCTCTTAGGTCTCAGAAGGGGTCAGATATTTATCTGTAAGGAGCATAGACAAATATAAGATTTTAGACTTTAGAGTGGTGCTCAATCCTGGGCAAAGTTCTTATTTGGTGTGTGTATGTGACAGAGAGACAGGCAGAGAGAAAGGGAGAGAGTGAGAAAGAGAAATGTTGAAAGGGGAGAGGAAAGGAATGTCCTCTAAGTTCCAGCATTTCAGCTTGAAGAAAGACACAAATGTGGCTGCTCTTAGGCTCTGGAACAAGGACAAGCCCTGCAGATAAGCCAGATTCTTAGAGTCAGGTAGATCTGAATTAACATCCTATTTGTTTTAGAATCCTACTTTTATTGCTTGCTAGCAGTGTGACCCAGAGGTAGTAACCTCTATTACTTACTTCATTATACAAGAAATGAGGGTAGTAATAACTACTTGAAGAGCTACTTAGACTTAAATCTGGTGCTGATGAGGATGCTGATGAGACAATACTCAAAGAGTGTTATGAAGAGAAGCTTCCAGCTGCTTTCTGACCTAGGAGGAAAATGAGCTTGGATCTTCAGCTGCTGCATAATATTCAATAAACACAGGCGTTAAACAAATATAATGTAAAACTATCTCCACGGTCCTAGGAGAGCGTACAAATAAATAATTTGTGCTTAACAAAACATGTTCTTTCTTAATGCCGTTTTAATATTATAAGACATTCCCCACAGTAGCTATAAGGCCTAGGGATTTAAAAACTCCTAGGAGAAAGGAGATTTGGAATTCTACAACCATTCCCTTTTAAGGGTCAACATGATAAGAATTTCTCTGTTGCATTAGAATGGTCCAAATGTGGTCAATTAGAAAAAAAAAAAAAAGAACTCCATAGTCCCAGTTGAGGAGTTGGAACACAACAAGTATGGGTGGCTCATACATGTTCAACATAAGGACATAGAGTTTCACATTACACAGAATCGACTAGAAGCTCATCTGGACCATAGCTTGGCACTACACTTTGAGAGTCCTTACTAAGCATGCAAGTGACGACAGTCACTCCACTGTGGGAATCAGAAGAAAGGGGATGAGCCCAGGCATCAATAAAGCAACAGCCCAGATGAAGCAAGACCCATGAGACTACAATGAAAGCCACAGTTAGCGGACATATAAGACTTCATTTATTCTCTTGCCTTTTCCTGGTAGCAGACTGGACATTTGGGGGCTGAACTACCTCCCAGAGTGATTGGAAAATTCAGGGTGTGGAGGATGCTCAATTGGTATCAGATACTGGATTTTCTGCTAACAAAGCCAAGTGGAGGTTCAAGTGCCTATTAGGAAAAGTAGCATTAATATTCATACTTCTGGTAATAAGATGGCTCAACTAGGTGCATATAGATATTGTGTATAAAGTACCTGGCCCTTGTATGTGTGAGATACATTGTAGACATTATTACTAGTACTACTAGTAGTATAGTAGTAGTAGTAATTGTGGGTATCCTTGAAAATGACTTGATTATTTATCTCAGTCTTAGAATTAAGGAAGAAGTGAAGCTGAGAGTCTTAACTGACGGGGATGCCATCATTTCTTACAGTTAATAGTTGAAAGTCAAGTTCCCCAAGGATACTAAAATTCCTTTTCTGTACTGTCAATCAGTGGCAAATATTAGAAGTAGTGAATAAGGGTAGATTTGTAGAGAACAGAAAACGCTAGCTTTGGGTTAAATTTGTTGGGTCCTGACTACCAACACAGTATTATGGGGGTGATGAGGATGGATAGTGCTTTCTTTCATGTGGAATTAATCTTACCATTTTCTTAGTGCAGTATTATTCAGCTATAGTACAACAAGAAATAATAATAAATGTAGCTAATATTTGACTGTCAACCAGAAGCTAAGCACCATACTAAATGTTTTAAATGGATTTTTTTCACTTAAATAATTACAACAATTTCATAAGATAGTCAATATTATTTGCTCTGTTTCAGGTGAGGGAATTGCAGACTAGAGAGATTTATAGACATGCCCCATGTTAGGCAGATAGCAAGTAGTCAAGCCAGGATTTGGGCCCAGAGTACCTGACTCATTGCTGAAGCTCTTAACCAATACAAAGTGGATTCCCCTACATTGATAGTATAGTGGATTTGTTGTTAAAAGCCCTAGGTTTGAATTTTAACCAGGAGGTCTTGGAATAAGTGAGCTTAAATTTTCTAAGCCTCAGTTTTATATTTTATGCCTGGAAATAAGAAATAGCATATAAACATGCATTTAACCTATCTGAATGTAAACTTTCTTGGCTATAGAATTGATAATAACACCTCCTTTTCTTCTCCTTCTTTTCCTCCCTTCCTTCTTGAAACATTTGTTATTGCCGAGGTTGAGTCCCTCACCTTAAAAAGCTCACAGTTAATGAGGTAAAAAGGCTTATGTTACACATGTGATAACAGATGGGACATACAGTGACAAAAAAGAGTGGCCAATTGTCTCTGGGTTGGAAAGGGAGGAGGAGGTAGTCAAAAGCAACACTCACAATCAGTAGAATATCTAAACACCAGCAATAAACTATCTGAAAAAGAAATCAAGAGAACAATCCCATTCACAATAGCAATAAAAAATACTTAGGAATATATTTAACCAAGGAGGTAAAAGACTTGTATACTGAGAATTGTAAAGGGTTGATGAAAGAAGTTGAAGAAGACACAAACAAGCAAAAACATATCTCACATTCATGGACTAGAAGGAATAATATTGTTAAAATATCCATGCTACCCAAAGCCGTTCAAAAATTCCATGTAATCTCTGTCAAAATTCCAATATCATTTTTCATAGAAATGGAAAAAGAAATTTTAAAATCCATATGTAACCACCAAAAACCCAAATAAGTAAAAAAATCATGGGCAAAAAGAACAAAGCTGCAGGTATCACACTACCTGTTTTCAAACTATAATACGAGGTTACGGTAAATAAAACAGCATTGTATGGCAAAAAATTAGATACATCAATCAATCAATGGAACAGAATAGAGAGCCCAGAAATAAATATGGGTTTGTGCATGGTACATATGGTCTATCAACTTTCAACAAAGGTGTCAAGAATACTCAATGGGAAAATGATAGTCTCTTCAGTAAATGCTGTTGGGAAAACTGAATTTCCATGTGCTAAAGAATGAAATCGTATTCTTATCTCACAACATATAGAAAAATCAACTCAAAATGAATTAAAAACTTAAATGTAAGTACTAGGAAATTTAAAACTTCAAGAAGAAAACATAGGGGATAAACTACATAACATTAGTCTGGGCAATGCTTTTCCTTTGGATTTGACCCCAAAAGGGCAAGCAACAAAAGCAAACATAGACAAATGAGATTACATCAAACTCAAAATCTTCTACATAGCAAAGGAAATAACAGTGTGCAAAGACAACCTACAGATTGAGAGAAAATATTTGTAAGCCATACATCCAATAAGGGGTTAATATCCAAAATATATAAGGAACACAAACAACTCAATAGCAAGGAAACAAAACACCCAATTGCAAAGTGGTCAAGGGACCTGAACAGACATTTCTCAGAAGAAGACATACAAATGGCAAACAGATGTATAGAAAAAAATGCTTAACATTGGTAGTAATTAGGAAAACATAATTAAAACAATGAGATGGCATCTTATAGCTGTCAGAATGGCTAAAATCAAAAAGATGAAAGATAAGTGTTAGCAAGGATGTGAAGAAAACAGAACCCTTACACACTGCAAACAGTAAAGTCAATTAGTACAGTTATTAGGGAAAACTCTATGGAGGTTCGTCAAAAAACTAAAAATAGGATTAGCATATGATCCAGCAGTCTTACTTATGTGTATTTATCCAAGAGATTTGAAATCAGTTTATTTTAGAGATGGCTGCACCTCATATTCACTGAAATACTATTTATTAAGAAATCAACCTAAGTACTATTTATTAAGAAATCAACATTAATCAACCTAATCAAACATTTTTTCTCAATCTGTAGGTTGCCTTTGCACACTGCTATTTCCTTTGCTATGTAGAAGACTTTGTTTGATGTAGTATATATACACAATATATGCATTATGTATATATTCTTTTTAATCCATTTATGAATAAAGTATTGAATAGTTCCCATGAATAGATAAAGAATATGTAGTATAGGCTGGATGCAGTGGCTCGTGCCTGTAATCCTAACACTTTGGGAGGCCAATGCGGGCAGATCACTTGAGGTCAGGAGTTTGAGAATAGCCTGGCCAACATGGCGAAACACCGTCTCTATTAAAAATACAAAAATTAGCCAGGCATGGTGGTGTGTGCCTGTAGTCCTAGCTACTTGGGAGGCTGAGGCACAAAAATTGCTTGAACCTGGGAAGCGGAGGTTGCAGTGAGCTGAGATTGTGCTACTGCACTCCAGCCTGGGTGACAAAATGAGACTCCATCTCAAAAAAAAAAAAATACACACACATACACACACACACACACACACACACAATGGAATACTATTCATCCTTAAAAAAAGAAAATTTTATTATTTCTGACGACATGGATGAGTTGAAGAGCATTCTTTTAAGTGAAATAAGGCAAGGACAAAAAGACAAATACCACATGATGTAAGTATGAAATATAAAATAATCAAACTCAGAAGCAGAGAGTAGAATGCTGATTACAGAGAGGATGTGGGGTGGGGAGAATGGGAAGGTGCTAGTCAAAAGTTATAAAATATCTGTCAGACAGTAGAAATACAGTTTTTTTTTAAAGATCTATAGCACCTTATAGTAAATATAGTTAACAATAGAGTATAATTCATTTCAAAAGTACTAAGAGAGTAAATTTCAAATGTTCTTACCACAAAAAATGTTAAGTATTTGACATGATGGATATGTTAACTAGCTTGATTTAAGTATTCCATATTCTATTCATAAATCATAACATCATTTTGTACAATATAAGCATACACAATTATAAATTATCGATTAAAAATATATTTTAATGTTAAAGAAGAAAGGGAGATTCAGACCCACTGACTTTTGATCCCAGGTTGTCTAGCTTTGAATCTCACACTCGCTGTTCTGATTTTAATAAATTTTCTAGCTCTATCCTAATATGGTGACCATAGGCATTCACCCTAATTTACTCAATGAGTATATTCATAATAAAAATAATATCAATAACAATTATTTACTTGATGAAAAATTATATTTGGTTGGTAGGATGTAAACAGAAAGAAGATGCATACTTTCTTACTTCAACTCCTATAAAACCACTTTGTTGAATTGTTTGCTCCTGCTCGTGGATAAACTATGGGTCAATCTAATAGCATAGGTTTCCAGTTATGTTATTTACTGTCCCTCAGAACTCTAAGCTTCAAGATAAAGTTTACATTTCCTGTTTTGGATAATTCCTAAAGAATTACTGGGAAAAAAAAACATGGGATGATGAGCTGTGTTTCTTGGATAGAATTCTCATTCTGACTGTTCAGCCAAAGACACTGCCATACTTATATCTTTTAAGTAATGGGTATAGTGGACATGCCAGAGGAAATAAGAGTTGTCATTTCCAACCAATAAGGTTTTCAATGGCCCACCAGCTCTTCCACTCTAGTGAGCTAAGCTGGAATATTTAGTACCATCCCCAGAGGCTTCTTTTGTACTTACCT
The DNA here is from genome assembly GCF_028858775.2 of Pan troglodytes. NCBI lineage: Eukaryota > Metazoa > Chordata > Mammalia > Primates > Hominidae > Pan > Pan troglodytes. Next base: position 141,803,078 of record NC_072405.2, read on the forward strand.
CTCAAAAAGCCTCCCCTTTCATGCTTTCCTTCCCCTGGCTCTTCCCTAGCCCTACCTTTTCTAACAGGGCATCTTCATAGGTTATGTTACCATAGCTGACATATGGGGAAAGAGAGAGAGAGAGAGTAAATGTGTTTTATAAGAAAGAAAAGCAACATTGGTTCCCTTCCCCTTTCCCATGGAAACTTTCAACTCCAGCTATGGTGGGCTCCAATTATGATACCCAAAGGGTCTCAATATGTACCCTGACTCTGATGGCTCTGATGTGGTCTCAAGAACTCTGGTTTCCTGGTCCTATCCTGTTGGACAATAATGTTTCAAAGTAGAGTTCTTGGGTTCTCCCCAGAAATTTATACACAATTACCCATATGTGGAAACCCTTGAGTAGTGGTATAGAACTCAATCTATGGGCCAGATGGTAGCCACATCACCCTGGACTTTTAACAAAAGTTTGGAACTTCCTAGAGACCTGTTGAATGGCTTTGACCAAAATGCTGATAATGATATGGACAATGAAATCCAGGCTGAGGTGGTCTCAAATGGAGATAAGGAACTTGTTGGGAATTGTAGCAAAGGTGACTCTTACTATGTTTTAGCAAAGAGACTGGCAGCATTTTGTCCCTGCCATGGAGATTTGTGGAACTTTGAACTTGAGAGAGATTATTTAGGGTATCTAGCAGAAGAAATTTAGAAGCAGCAAAGCATTCAAGAGGTGACTTGGGTGCTGTTAAAGGCATTAGTTTTATAAGGGAAGCAAAGCATAAAAGTTCAGAAAATTTGTAGCCTGACAATGCATTAGAAAAAAAAAAATTCCATTTTCTGAGGAGAAATTCAAGCCAGCTGCAGAAATTTGTATAAGAGGAGCTGAATGTTAATCCCTAAGGCAATGGGGAAAATGTCTCCAGGGCATGTCAGAGGTCTTCATGGCAGCCCCTCCCATCACAGGCCTAGGGCGTAGGAGGAAAAATTGATTTCCTGGGCTGGGCCCAGGGTCCCCCTACTGTGTGCAGCCTAGGGACTTGCTTCCCTGAGTCCCAGCCACTCCAGCTGTGACTAAAAGGTGATAAGGTACAGCTCAGGCCATCACCTCAGAGGGTGCAAACCCCAAGCCTTGGCAACTTCCACACGGTGTTGAACCTGTGGGTGCATGGAAGTCAAAAATTGAGGTTTGGGAACTTCCACTTAAATTACAGAGGATGTATGGAAATTCCTGGATGTCTAGGCAGAGGTTTGCTGCAGGGCTAGGACACTCATGGAGAACCTCTGCTAGGGTAGTGTGGAAGGGAAATGTGGAATGGGTTCCCCCACACAGATTTCCCCACTGGGGCAATGCCTAGTGAAGCTGTAAGAAGTTGAAATGATAGATCCAGTGACAGCTTGTACCATGCCCCTGGAAAAGCCACAGACACTCAATGTTAGCCTGTGAAAGCAGCCAGGAGAGGGCCTGTACCCTGCAAAGCCACAGGGAAAAGCCCCCCATCACTGTGGGAACCCACTTCTTGTGTCACTGTGACTTGGATGTGAGACATGGAGTCAAAGGAGATCATTTTGGATTTTTAAGATTTGACTGCCCTGCTGGATTTCAGACTTGCATGGGGCCTTTCGCCCCTTTGTTTTGGCCAATTTCTCCCTTTTGGAATGGGTGTATTTATCCAATGCCTGTACCCTCATTGTATCCAGGTAGTAACTAACTTGCTTTTGATTTTACAGGCTCATAGGTGGAAAGGACTTGCCTTGTCTCACATGAGACTTTGGACTGTGGACTTTTGAATTAATGCTGAAACGAGTTAAGATTTTGGGGGACAGTTGGGAAGGCATGATTGGTTTTGAAATGTGAGAACATGAAATTTGGGAGGGGCCAGGGGCAGAATGGTATGATTTGGCTTTGTCCCTACCCAAATCTCATCTTGAATTGTAACTCCCACAATTCCCATGTGTTGTGGGAGAGACCCAGTGGGAGGTAATTGAATCATGGGAGCAAGCCTTTTGGGTGCTATTCTCATGATAGTAAATAAGTCTCATGAGATCTGATGGTTTTATAAAGGGGAGTTTGCCTGCACAAACTCTCTTTTCTTCCCTGCCATTACATAAGATGTGACTTGCTCCTCCTTGCCTTGTGAGGCCTCCCCAGCCACGTGGAATTGTGAGTCCATTAAACTTCTTTTTCTTTATAAATTACCCAGTCTCAGTATGTCTTTATTAGCAGCATGAAAATAGACTAATACAGAGGCAAAATATTACATGCTACTTCTTTATTGGGAAGTACAGCCCCAGAGCAGGAAGAGTAAAGCAAACATAAAATGAGGCAAGCAAGGAGGAGAAGCAAAGTAAAATGATAAATTGCCATGCTTACCATTGTTCCATGACAAGTCTCAGAGAGACCCAGCCCATCATTCCTCAGGCAGCCCTCCTTGGCCACACAGTGTGCCTCCTATATGGCAGAAATTCATGTTTGGCATAGTCCAATGAAAAGGAAGAAAGACATGTTTATCTTCTAGGTTCTTTTCATATTCTTGCTCTTTTCAGTCAAAGTATGCTCACAGGTACAAAACTCTCCAGAACTGCCTGCCCTCTCTGAAAGCTGCTGTTTCATAGCACAGTGTTTCATATAAGTCTTGGACTATGGTGAGGGAGCAGAGTGTGTCTAGTCTTGAGCATCAGGGGGAAATATACAGAGTCAGTTGCCAAGTTGTCATCTAAGGCTGAGCAAGACAGTAAGGTTTGGGGGCACAGATGAAGCTAAAGAAATCTAAAAAGGGTGTTTTCAAATTAAAGGATGAATAGAAGCCTAGGATATTGGAAAAAGAGAATGAATGGGATGTTTCAAACAATAAAAAGAATAATTAAAATGATAATAATAATTGTTGGAATTTATTGTTGTGCAGGGCACATTTGGGAATGGTAACCAGTCCAGAATGTCTAGAGATAAAGTCACATTAGAGATAGTTGAAGCACAGCTAGCATCAGACAATGAAGGGATCAGAATGACATGTTAAGAAGCTGGAAGCAAAGACTATACCAGGTATACCAATCCAGCAGTATCATAATAATGGAAGCTAACCCTTGTAAAGATCTCATCATGTTCCAGACAGAGGGAGAGCCAGAATTTGGATACACATTGAATGACTCTAAAAGGCATAACCTTTCTTCCTGTGCTAAATGTATGTAGTGTATTGAAACTTGGCAAACTCAGGCTAATGGCAGGGTCAGATGAGGAGGCCCTTTCAGAGCCATTTTTCAATGTTGAATCTATTTACCCAGATGTCAGTGTTTTCTCCAGTAACTGTTGGGGAAAATGTTGCAGTAAAAGCTTGCCACCTGTTAATTACTGCACAAAAACAGCAGGGTCTAAAGTCATTATTGTGTGTCCCTGATAATTATAGCCACACAATGGTGAGGCATCCTCTTGGATCCTTTTGCACGCAAATGTGCAGGCCTAAATGCCAAGTAGGTAATGACAATTTACAAGAATAATAATAAATGCCAGTGGGGGCATAGGTAATTAAGAGATGTAGGCTGCAGACAATGTACTCTGAGCAAGTCTGGAAACAGACCAGGAGAATTGGGGGAAGCTTCCATCTAATCTGAATTGCATCTGAAAAGACTGACCAGCATGTCCATTAAGTACAATTTTCTTAATGCATAAAGAGGGAAGCAGATGTTAAGATCAGAGTGGATAAATTAGCAAATACCATTCCCAGTATGGGAAACAGGCTTACTGTCCATCTTTGGTTGAATGTGCAGACATGAAATGAGCATGACTTGGAACAAGAAATAGAGATGAATGTAATGCCATAAACTAACAGCTGATGGAAATAATGAGGATGGCTACAGACATCTGCACTGCTGTAATGAAAACTAAAAATCAAAATTAAAAAAACATTTCCAAATTTCATTTAGAATTTGGCATGTTAGTGATCCAGTAAGACAATGAGCCGTTCAGAGTTTCAGAATGTCCAGACCCAGCCTGATTGCTGCCAATACTTTGGCTTATACATTTTAAAATCAAACCTATTAGATCACACCAGACTTCATTTTGCCTTTTGGCAGATATGCCCAAAATTTGCAACCTTAAATTCATCATAAGAAACCGGTGGGAAAAACCCTACGTGTACTTCTTAAATTAATAATTTTAAATGAATTTTTTAGTCATTTAAAAAGGAAACATTGTTATGCACTTACTGTAATCTAGTTTTTAAGGCCAAAATTTTGCACATAGCTTTTCAAGTAATCTTTTGCACAGCACTTTAAATCATATATCATTATTTCCACAGTGTAAGTCAGAAAACAGAGGCTCATGGAGGATAAATGAAAACAAGCAAACAAACAAAAAAAATTCCTTAGTAATGGTTGAGATTCAAACGTACGTCTTTACATCCTTTAAACTTATTTTCTTTCTACCACATTATATTCCCTTCCTAAGTTCCTCTCCCAGGCAGGTAAGTACTGATAAGTTTGAAAAACATCTGGTATCAGGCATTCAAACCTCGCTGGATCATTCTTCACTCGACAATGTCTTTCTGCCTAAACAATGCTTTTACCAACTGCTATGCTTCAATTGTTTATTTTGTTCTTAATTAACAATTTTACATTTACAAAACTATTTTGAAGACAGTTCAAAGGGTCTCCATATACTACAGATTCAGTTACCCCTGTTATTTATATCTTTGATTATTATAGTACATTTGGCCTGATTAATGAGCTAATATTGATACATAATTGTTACCAAAGTCCATACTTTACACTTTCTCGGTTTTTCCTTTATTAAGTTTTAGGTCCTTTCTTAAGGCCTACAGTACCATCTAGGTTACCATTAACATTTAGCAGTCACCTCTTCTTAGACTCATCTTTGTTGTAATAGTTTATCAGATTTTTCTTGGTTTTGGTGACCGTGACAGTTTTGATGATTACTGGTCATGTATTTTATAGAATGCTCCTCAGTGGGGATTTTTGTTGTTGTTGTATAATTTACATGACATAAAATTCAACCTTTAAAAGTATATAATTCACTGATTTTCAGGATATCCACAATATTGTACAACCACCAGCATTATCTAATTACAGAACATTTTCATTACTGCAAAAAGAAACCCTGTACCAATTAGTAACCACTCCCCATTTCCTCCTTCTCACAGCCCTTGGCAACCACTAAACTACTTTCTGTCTCTATGGATTTGACTATTCTGAACATTTAATATAAATAGAATCATACAGTATGTGGACTTCTGTGTCTAACTTCTGTCACTTGGCATAACATTTTAAAGGTTCACTATGTTATAGCCTATATTTTATTTCTTTCTATAACTGAATATCTCATTGTATGAATATATCACATTTTGCTTGTACAGTCTTGCTGATAGACATTTGGGTTGTTTGCACTTTTTAGCTATGATAAATATGCTGCTAGAACATTCATATACAAGTTTTTATATGTATACATGCTTTTATTTACATTGAGTATATTTCTAGGAGTAGGTTTATTTGGTTATATGCTAACTCTATGTTTAAATTTTCTATGACCTGCTAAATTGTTTTTCAAGTGGTTCCTCCATTTTATATTCACAACAACACTATATGAGAGTTTCACTTCTTCACATCATCTTCAACACTTGGTACTATCTGCTTTTTAAGTATAGGATCTTAGTATGAAGCGGTATCTCTATACACTTTTCAAAAATTATGTATCTGTTTTGATTGACAAACCTTTTATATATTCATCATGCACAATTCTCTGTCTTTGGCTATGGATAATTAAATTATGATGTGACTAGATGTGGTGCTCTTTAATTTTATCCTACTTTGGTATGTTTAGCTTCCTAGATGTGTCAATTAATGGTTTTCATCAAATTTAGTTAATTTTTGACTGTTATGTATATTGTGTTCTCTCTCTTTTCTCCTTCAAGAACTCCTATTATGCATATTTTTGTTGCCTTAATGATGTCTCCTAGATCTCGAAGTCTCTATTCATTTTTGTTTCTCACATCGTTTTTTCTGCTCTAGATTGGATAATTTCAATTGACTTATCTTTGTTTTGCCAAGCCTTCCGTCTACTGCTCAGATCTGCTGGTGAATTTCTGTAATGAGTTTTGCCACGTTTCAACTCCAGGATTTCTATTTGTTTCCTTTTATAATTTCTATCTATGGATGTACTATATTATTGAAACATCATTCTTCTGGTTTCCTTTAGCTCCTTGTCCATCAGTACTTTTAGGTCTTTGAATATATTTAAAATAACTGTAGTAAAATATTTTTGTATTGTCTAATGTCTGGGCTTCTTCAGAGAGGCAGTTTCTATTGAATGCTTTTCTCCTCTGTGTATGGGCTGTATTTTCTTGTTTCCTCATATGTTTTATAATATTATGTTCAGATTTGGACATTTGTAATACTATAATGTAGCAACACTAGCAATCACATTCTCTTTTCCCCAGGGTTTGTTGTTGTTATTGTTGTTGTTTTGGTAATTTCTTTGAACTAATTATATAGTTTATACTTTTGTTATATGTGGCTAGTGATTGGACAGAGATTTTCTTGAACTCCTGAAAACTGTAAGTCTCCCAGTCTTTTCCAAAGGAATCTGTATGCTTGTTAGGATACAACTTCAATACTCATCATACATTTTACAGCTCTCATAGTCTTCAGCTCCTGTTTAGATGAAGCCACAAAATTAGCCAAAGATGAAAGCTTAGGGCCTTCTGAGGTCTTTCCTAAGCATGTACATAACCCTGTATGTGTGCTCAGCCCTATAAATGCATGTGGCCTTCTAGTTTTATGTAAACATGTTGGAGCTTTTCAAAGCCGTTTCTAGACATCTCACCCCCCAGCTTCTCCTTTTAAGTGTTTTTGGTCAGCCTATTTCCACAACTATTACTACTTCAGGAAGCTGATATTAAACAATTACCTCTGATTGTTTTTGACAAATGTCCCTGGAGAAAAGACTATTCACATTGGCCAAGCTCCAGGTCTGGTCGAATAAAGATGGATTATCTTCCAGAAAACCACTGAACAAGTCAAATGATGTCTATTCTCTTGAAAGTGGATTTTGAAAGAACCCCAAACACATTTTTCTCTGTCCAGTGGCATCCAGGCTTCTGGTTTTTACAGCAAACATTGGCTTTTGGTTTTAAAGTCTACCATGTTTCAGGGTAGGAGGAGATGGAAACAGGGCAAGTTCAAATGCCAAAAACCCATTATTCTTACTGATATTTAGCTTTTTTCTAAATATATGTTTTCCTGACTTCTTCTAGTCTCTGACTAATGTCTGGAGTTCTGAAAAAGTTTATTTTGACATTTTTTTTTTGCCAGTATTCTCATTTAGTTTATGGAGGAGATGATTTTTTAGAGGTCTTTATTTAGAATTACATTTCCCTGAATTCACATTTTGCCTCTACACAGTTGTGTGTTCTTACGTAAAATAGTTAGCTTCACTATCATAGTTTTTCTCATCTACAAAGAGAAATAATAATAACACATGCCTACAAAGCATGCAAGGTCTGGGAAAAAGTAAAGCCTCAATGTATGCCACCAACTCTGCCACTCATTCCATTTATGGGTAGCTCTGAATTTTCAAAAGCTCTATTAGGCTAAAATCAGTTGTCTAGCCACTTCTATCTTTATGGTCTCAATTTGGTTCTCTGGGTCCATAAAAAACACATATCCTCTCTTTTTCATGTAAAAAATGACTCTAACGTTAAAAAAAAAAGATTTACATTTATGCATTTAGAAATCAAACATCCCAAGTTTGTTTATCCAGCTGTTCTTCATAAAATATTGCATTGCAGCTCTAATTTGTCCCTCTCTCATACAATATGTGGCAAGCCCATGGTGCAGGAGCATATCAGCAGCAGTGTCATCCTGCCGGTTCTTAGTTACTTTGCAGTTAATGAAAATCTCCAAGTTGTTTTATAAAAGTATCTGTCAAGCTAAGTCTCACCTAACTGTTCCTTGTGAGATTTTGTTTTAACCTATAGGCAGAGTTTAATACTTATTTTTAATGTCATGTAGCTTGTTTCAGTTTGCTAATCTAGTGTGTGAAAATTCTCTTTCGCGTGTTGGCTATGTCATCCAACACATTAACAAGTACCTCCACTTAGTACCTTTAGAAGCCTGAGTAGGTGTCTATGTCTCTTCTCAAAGAGTAGACAAAAATATTGAATATGTGGATGATTATAACAGAGCCTGATGTTTCAGTGATCACCCCAACTTCACTTCTATCTCAAACCTTTCCTGCTGACAGAAACCTCATTAAACAACAGTCTTAGTTATTCTTTTTAACCCACCATAATCCTACCTTAGTATATTCTCGATCATCTCACATTTTTATAGCATGTCCTTCAAGCATAGATATTAAGAACATAGACTCACTTAAAGCCAAAATATTGGTGGTAGAGAGATGAACAGGACTGCCACCAGTATCTCTTATTTGGTATCCAAGAGAGGGGGAAAGATTCCTTAGAGGTACCATGGGCTCTGGAATCAGATAAACTTGAGTTTGAAACTCAGTTTCCCTATTTCTAAAGGTATAGCTTTGAATTTCCCTCTGTCTTATTTGTACAATGAGGACAATTATGCCTCACTTAGAGACACAGCTATAGGGAGAAGACAGAACTATAGTGAGAAGCAAATATAATTTTTTCCCTGCATCCATCCTGACATTTCCCATCCTCTCTACATTCCCATATTAGTTATCCTCTAAACTTGCACAATTTTCTCATTTACCTTGTTTATTATCTGCCTCTACTCTTCATAGCACGAAAGCTCCACAAGAGTAAGGATTTTGTTCATTTCCTTATTCACTGTATCTCCAATGCTAAAAACAGTCTTAGTTATTTGTTGAGTGAATTGATGAATAAAAGGATGAACAAATACATGAATAATGTATGTTTAAAGTGCTTTTACAGAGACTGGTACTTATAAGGCACTCAATAAATTCCAGCACCCCTATTCATCCCACAGCCAGGGATGAAGACAAAAGACCGAGGAACATTTTGAGAGAAGGTAGGTTTTTGTTTTCTCTGGCTTTTGACTAAGATTCCAGGCTCAGTCCTTAAGGTCCACACCTCCCTTTGTTGTAAGAGACTCACTGGAATGGTTGGTAAACAAAGAATTATGTATTAGTCAGTTTTCATACTTCTATAAAGAACTGCCTGAGACTAAGTGATTTATGAAGGAAAGAGGTTTAATTGGCTCACAGTTCAGCATGTCTGAGGACACCTCAGGAGACTTACAATCATGGCAGAAGGTGAAGGGGAAGCAAGGTACCTTCTTCACAAGGCAGCAGGAAGCTAAGGAGGAAGAGCTAAGGAGGAAGAGCCCATTATAAAACCATCAGATCTCAAGAGAACTCACTCATGTTGCATGACAAAACTGTAAGCTCACAAGAACAACATGGGGGAACTACCCATGATCCAATTACCTCCACCTGGTCTCTCCCTTGACATATGGGGATTATGGGGGTTGCATTTCAAGATGAAATTTGGGTAGGGACACAAAGCACAACCATATCAAGTAAGAACATATAAAATAATGTCATATAAAGTAGGTAACTAAATCCAAGTTATTTCATTAATGTGTCTATGTCTGAAATGAATACTAGATATCATCAAATACTGTGATCAGAATGACTTTTTATAGATATTAGGGAAAGAACACTATGACACCCATAGTCTAATGATGACTGAATATTTGTTCACAAATTCATTAAACAAACCTCTATTGAGCATCTATAATGTTACAGTTGCTGAAGATGCAATTATAAACAAAGAAAGACAGTTCTTCATCTCAAAATACTCAGTGTCTCACTGGGTAAAGAGAATTAAAAAAAATTACACAAATTATTTGTGAACTACGGTAATGAAAAATGTAAGGAAGGAAACTAGAGTAGACAATACAAATGTATAACAAGGGACTTAACCAAGTCTGTTGAGTCAAGGAAGGTTGATATTAAGAATCATATTCTCTTTGTTCATGTGGATTATTAATCTAAGGCAGGGGTCAGAAAATCTTGTTCTATAGAACAAATCCAATCTTGATTTTATAAATGAAATTGTTTAAAATACAGCCACTCTCCTTAATTTATATATTATCTATGGCTGCTTTTATTTTACAAGGCTTAGCAGCTGTGATACAAACTCTAGTCCCATAAGCCTAAACTACTTACTCTTTTTCTCTGTAGAGAAAAAGTTTGCCAACACTTGATCTAAAGAAATAGAAATTAGAGATATATTTGGAAATATAAACTACCTTAGAGACATTATTAAAATAACAATGGCAAAAATAACTTACATATATTTTTTAATAGTTTATAATGCAATTTCAACTGCATTATTCTATTTAATCTTCACAACAAAACTGTGTGGATGATATTTTCATCTATTTTTGATGGGTAAGGAAAGGAGCTTTCCTTCAGTTCACACAGCTCAGTGGCATCAAAACTCAAATCCAGCATTTGTCTTTCACTCCAATAACAGAGTTTGCAAACACATGGTCTGCAGGCTATTTCCCACCTGTGAACATGTTTTCTTTGCCCAAATGATGTTGTTTGACAAAACTGTAAGCTAATATTTTTTAATTATAGAAATTTCATATTAAAGTCATATTTTGATATTTTTCTTGGACAAGTGGAAATTATAATCTTTTGAGATCTGAATTTCTACTTGACAATTACTATGAGCAGAGCCCCCTAAAATCATGACATTTACTCTTCAGTGTCCTTCTGTGGTTGTTTGCTTGCACAGTGTTATAGTTTTTCTTTGTTGCCACCCAAATCTCATCTTAAATTGTAGCTCCCATAATTCCTGCATGTTGTGGTAGAGACCTGGTGGGAGATAATTGAATTGTGGGGGCAGTTTCCCGCATACTATTCTGGCAGAAGTGAATAAATCTCACGAGACTTGATGGTTTTATAAGGGAAACCCCTTTCACCTGGCTCTCTTTCACTCTTTGCCTGCCACCATGTAAGATGTGCCTTTCACCTTCTGCCATGATTGTGAGGCCTCCCCAGCCATGTGGAACTGTGAGTCCATTAAGCCTCTTTTCCTTCATAAATTACCCAATTTCGGGTATGTCTTTATCAGCAGTGTGAAAACGAATTAATACAGTGTCCATAATTTTCCCCTTCCTGTGCCCATTCCACTTTGCAATGTGACTGTAGCACTTCTCATCAAGAGGTTAGACCTATTTATCCATCCTTTTTCTCTACGCTGGTCTTTTGATTTAGTTTGATCAATAAAATGTGGCAGAAGTGATGTTAAAACAGGTCTTAATACAGCCTCAAGAGGCCTTATACACTTCCAGACAAAGTAACTTGGAAATTTATTCAGTCTCCATTTGAACAATAGGCTTGCCTGTTGGAAGCTGAGAGAGCATATGGACCAGAGACAAGCCATTCCATGTGAAATCATCAGTCTTTACCCAGCCAACCCTCAAGTGGCAGCAGACCTGAGAATGAGATAGGCCAAATGCAGCGCTGCCCAGCTGAGACCAAGTTAAATTATTGAGCCAAAGAGTCATAAGCCAAATTAATGGTCATTTTAAATCTCTATGTTTGGAAACGCATTGTTACATAGGAACAGCCAATACGATACCCCAATTTATTGTCTCCCTTCACTGAATTTAATTGTAGAATTCTGTTTGTCATTATATTTACATTATTTTCTTGGAGTACAAAACTGTTTTTAATGTCCTAAGTCTACCAAAAGTCAGAGAAAATTTAACTAAAAGGAACATGAAATTTTTCATATTTCTAGCCTTCTTTACATAATTGTTTGCCTGCTTGTCCTCTGTTAGCATGTCAGTCTTCAGCTCTGTTAATACCCACAATTAACATACAGCAGATCTATTTTGCTGCAGGTTTTTAAGACTTGTAACTCTGATCTAGAATGCCCATATGGTTTGGGTGTCTGCTCCTACCTTTCAAACATTTGAGGAATTAATTTTGCTTAGAACTAAGGAGGAAAAAATCAATGCTACATTCTTCCATTCATCTGCACAAATTTTCCTTTCTTCTTTCTTTCCTCTTTTTCTGTTCTTCTTGCTTTTCTCTAGTGGGAGCAACCAACCCCAAGACTGCTAAGAATACTTCAGTTCAAGATAATGCTGCAAAAAGTGAGGTTGTTTCCTTATCTCTACATTGCAGGTGCTGAACACATCTTTGTTCTTCTAAGAGCTTCATAAAAGTAACTTTCTCTGGTCAGCCAGAAAACTTCAAAAACAATAATTTAAAACATGTTCAAATTCGATTTCATCCTCTGTAATGTGGGTGGCTGGGGGAAAGTGGAAAGTGGTCTCTGACTGTTGGATTTTCCATGTTTGGAGTTAAGGTCATACAGCTTTGTGGAGAGCCATTAAAAAAAAGTTTGGAAGCTTTCTCCCAAACTCTCCACCAAACTTTAGTGAACAAACTGGACTGTAATAAAAAAAAAAGAAAGAAAAAGAAAAAAATAGATAGGAAACAGAAAATGATGAGCTCTTTTGGGAGCAATCAGTGATTGTTCCCTAATTAAAACATTCAAGAGATGCAATTTAATCTGATTTTAATTTTTAAAGAAAAGGTTTTATAAGTTATTAAACATTACTTTAGTCCACACTCTCTACAACTGAAATATAGGTAAATTTTAGTTTGGGAAAGTTTGGGGAAAGTACACATAATATTCTTTTTAACTGGGACATATACATTTATCATCATGAATTATGCACACATACACACACACACTGTGTGTGTGTATGTGTGTGTTGTGTGTGTGTGGAGAGAGAGAAAAAAAGAGAGAGACAGACTCATGTTGCTTAGTAACATGACTTTTGTGATATTCAGGTCACCATATTGCTGTTTTCCAAGGCTATATATTTTTTCAAGGTAGCCTGAAATTTTTAGAAAAAGCAAAAGCAGGAAAGCATTAAAAGGTCTTCAGCTCATCACAAAAGGAATGCTACAGGAAGAAGGGGGTGCCCACTCTGCTTGCTCTTCTTCCCTGGTTACCTCACTACAGATGATCTCTAGGCTGGTGACATGTGTGGTCATCTTGGGCAGTCTTTACCTTCTCTCAGGTTTTCTTCATCACAGAAGACACCCTGTGGCCATGGTTAAGCCCACTACCCCTCACAGAGCAGTCAGAGTCCATTCTCAGGCTGACCTCAAGAAGGTAGGGATGGATAGATTTGAAGATGGATTCAATTGCTATTCTTCCTTTGGCCAGAAAAGCCATAAAGCATGGCTGATTTATGGTATGGTTAAGGGTATAATATGTGAGGTCAGGGTACCTTGGCTGGAATGTTGCCCCCCCTCCCCAATACCCCTTAAGTGATCTTTGTACTCTGAGCCTCAGTTACCTTATCTGTAAAATGAAAATAATAACCAGTAGTGAAAACTAAGTTTTCAAAATGTGTGTATGAACTTCTATCCCTGCCTGCTATATAGTAAGTTCTCATGAAATGTTAGTAATGTTTTTGTCATTATCATTATTATAATCAAAGAAACATTCTATTAACAACTCAGGATCCTTCTGGCATTTTGGGGGTCCTGGGTTGCCTTACACATCTCACCACAATGTCATTTCCTCATGTTCCAATCCTCCATCATTCCCACTCATGTAAGCATCTTCCTGGCTACCTTCATCATACATGTAGCATATGTGAATGCTTCTATCTCCAAGCCAGATGCCTCACATGTGAAACCACTTTAGTCTTGTTATAAACTGAGTTGTTTCTCCCTCAAACTCCAATTCATATGTTGATGCCGTAACCCCCAATGTGACTGTGTTTGGAGATAGGGCCGCTAAAGAAGTAATTAAGGTTAAAGGAAGTCATTAGAGTGGGCCCTAATCCAATACAACTAAAGTCTTTATAAGAAGAGGAAGAGAAACCAGGGATGCACACGCACATGGAACAGACCATGTGAGGACACAGCTAGAAGGTGACCATCGGCAAGCCAAGGAGAGAGGCCTCAAGAGCAACCAACCACCTGACACAGCCCCTTGATTTGAGACTTCCAGGCTCCAGAACTGTGAGAAAATAAATTTCTGTTGCTTGAGACACCCTGTTTGTGGCATTTTGTTATAGAAGTCCTAGAAGACTAATACAGGTCCCATCTCAGTAGGGATATAAAAATAAAATTGTCTTTCTTTTCAATCACTGCCTTCAACTCTGCTTTATCAAATCTCTCTTTTTCATCCTTAATTATATCTTGGTTAGATTCCAGAAAATTTCCCATCGCTTTCAGTTAATAACTTTCCATTTCATTCTGAAGCTTCAATCACAAACTTGAGTTAAATCTCTTTGTCCCACTTCCCCTTACTTTGTGGATCAAGGGACCTGAGATAGGCAGTGGCAAGTTGCCACCTGAACTGACTTTTACTTCAGTCCTTCATCCCAAGCACCTTGAGAAGAAGGGCCTGGTCAGATTCTGGGAGAGTCCTTTTCCTCCCTGTTTAATATCTACTCCTATAAATATGTTACCAGTGGAAGGTAGCCAACCAGTGGCGAATCCATATGGGTCTGCAGGAACTTCAGTTCTTGCCTTCTTAGAAGAAAGAATTTGATTGAAGGGCATAAGGCAGAAAAAGAGACTGAGGCAAGCTTCAGAACAGGAGTGGAAGTTTATTTAGAAAGGCTTCAGAACAGGAAATTAAGAAAGTTCACTTGAAAGAGACCCAAGTGGGCACCTGAAGGTCAAGTACAGTGTTTAACCTTGATCCTAGGAGTTTATAGGCTGACCTCTTTCCCATGATTCCTCCTTTAGGGTGGGCTGCCTGCATGCACAGTGCCCTCTTTACCCTTGGGAGGTGAGCATCTGCAGTGAGTTTAGGAAGTTGTATGCGTGCTCATCTGAGGCTTTCCACCCTTTTCTTGTGGTGTGCCCCCGGAAGGTCATGCTCCACGATTTTGTCTCTTAATGCACATGCCCAGGAAGTTGCTTCTCACTGCATTCAATTAACACTTTAGGGTAACAGGTGTGAACCATCATGAATAATCTCTCCCTGATTCTGGCTACCAAATTATTACTTTTAGAGAGGCAATGTGATAATTGCTGAACCATCACCCAGCATTCCTAGTGGATGGGGGAGAGCCCTCTCCTACCCCATTTATGCTTGCCTAACTACCTGTAATAGATCTACAGAAGGAGCTGGAGGAGAAGGAGGAAGTGGGGAGAAAGAGGAGAATTAGGGTAATGAAGGTAACCTTTACCTTGGAGAACATCACAGCTGTCAGTGATGGCCAGCATCTCTGCCTATTCTTCTCACCTAGTTACCTCACTACAGACGACCTCTAGCTTGGTGACATGTGTGATTTTCTTGGGCATCTTTACCTTCTCCCAGCTTCCTTCATCATGAAAGACATCCTTAGAGAGAGGCAGTCACGCCTCACCTTACTCATGAGCTAATATGGTCAATACCACCAGTCTCTTCTCTTGGATATGGACTAGACAAACTCACAGATCCTGCCACTCCCTTAAAATTCCTTGTTTCTTTAAATGGAGTGATAAAAATATCTCAGGTTTTCTTATGCACTTGTAAAATGAGTCAGAAAAGGCCATTGGCAATGTCCTCTTTCCAGGCACATTATAACACTGTCTCCTCTCACTATAGTTTTGGCAAAACTCTAGAAACCTTCCTCCCTTCAAAAATCTACAGCAGAGAAATAGACAGCAGCCTTGGTGTTCATGTAGCTCCTTCAACTCTAGGAGGCATGTGTCAAACACTAGTTAAGACTTCTATTTTATTTTATCTTATTTTATTTTTTACCATATTCTACACTACACAAAGGCAGCATCAACATGGGCTCATAGTTTCTGCTACTTAGCCAGCATCTATCAAGGACACATGATCCCTGCAGGTGATTGGCAGGTACCCCCAATCACCCTTGGATTTGAGGAAAGGAAAGATATACCTATGGGAAGGAAGAGAACTCTGTATGAAAACTGAATTCCTGGAAAGACAAAACTCTTGACTCTGGCCCTACCTGTATCCCCCAACCCCATACCCTGTATGCTAACTAGACTGGGATGGGTGCAATTTAGAGTGAAGATCACTTGTAGCTAGATTTGTTTTACATCTCATAAGCTCATTTGCTGACAGCATTTTTTAGGATGTGGAATAATAGTGGTGCGTTTTCTTTTAACTGGAGGTCACAGTTCACAATACTCATGGCAACAGAAAAAGCACAAATCAATGTCTAATTAAATGCATATTTGTGTCACTTAATTCTCTAGATAACAGTATAAGATAGGAACCATAAATATAGACAGGAAAATAAAGAACATTATTCTTTATTGGGCTTTATGATGAGCCCAGGTCTGCCTGATGGTAAAGCTCGTACTTGTATTCTCTAAGCCATGTTTTCACTGCACTATATTATCAACCCAACCATGGGAGGCCTTTATTCTTTATCTTCATCTTCCCTGGTTTCTAACTCTTTCATTTCCCCTTCAACTACCATTTTGTCTCTTGACTTTCATCCGCCTTCAGCCACTTTCTAATCACTCCCCAAATATTTTCTTTAAAAAAAACAAGATTTCCCTTGTAGTATAGCTTGAAGTCAGGTAGCGTGATGCCTCCAGCTTTGTTCTTTTGGCTTAGGATTGACTTGGCGATGCGGGCTCTTTTTTGGTTCCATATGAACTTTAAAGTAGTTTTTTCCAATTCTGTGAAGAAAGTCATTGGTAGCTTGATGGGGATGGCATTGAATCTATAAATTACTTTGGGCAGTGTGGCCATTTTCATGATATTGATTCTTCCTACCCATGAGCATGGAATGTTCTTCCATTTCTTTGTATCCTCTTTTATTTCATTGAGCAGTGGTTTGTAGATCTCCTTGAAGAGGTTCTTCACGTCCCTTGTAAGTTAGATTCCTAGGTATTTTATTCTCTTTGAAGCAATTGTGGATGGGAGTTCACTCATGATTTGGCTCTCTGTTTGTCTGTTGTTGGTGTAGAAGAATGCTTGTGATTTTTGTACATTGATTTTGTATCCTGAGACTTTGCTGAAGTTGCTTATCAGCTTAAGGAGATTTTGGGCTGAGACAATGGGGTTTTCTACATATACAATCATGTCATCTGCAAAGAGGGACAATTTGACTTCCTCTTTTCCTAATTGAATACCCTTTATTTCCTTCTCCTGCCTTATTGCCCTGGCCAGAACTTCCAACACTATGTTGAATAGGAGTGCTGAGAGAGGGCATCCCTGTCTTGTGCCAGTTTTCAAAGGGAATGCTTCCAGTTTTTGCCCATTCAGTATGATATTGGCTGTGGGTTTGTCATAGATAGCTCTTATTATTTTGAGATATGTCCCATCAATACCTAATTTATTGAGAGTTTTTAGCATGAAGGGTTGTTGAATTTTGTCAAACGCCTTTTCTGCATCTATTGAGATAATCATGTGGTTTTTGTCTTTGATTCTGTTTTTATGCTGGATTACATTTATTGATTTGCATATATTGAACCAGCCTTGCATCCCAGGGATGAAGGCCACTTGATCATGGTGGATAAGCTTTTTGATGTGCTGCTGGATTTGGTTTGCCAGTACTTTATTGAGGATTTTTGCATCAATGTTCATCAAGGATATTGGTCTAAAATTCTCTTTTTTGGTTGTGTCTCTGCCCGGCTTTGGTATCAGGATGATGTTGGCCTCATAAAATGAGTTAGGGAGGATTCCCTCTTTTTCTATTGTTTGGAATAGTTTCAGAAGGAATGGTACCAATTCCTCCTTGTACCTCTGGTAGAATTCGGCTGTGAATCCATCTGGTCCTGGACTCTTTTTGGTTGGTAAGCTATTGATTATTGCCTCAATTTCAGCACCTGTTATTGGTCTATTCAGAGAGTCAACTTCTTCCTGGTTTAGTCTTGGGAGGGTGTATGTGTCGAGGAATTTATCCATTTCTTCTAGACTTTCTAGTTTATTTGCATAGAGGTGTTTGTAGTATTCTCTGATGGTAGTTTGTATTTCTGTGGGATCGGTGGTGATATCCCCTTTATCATTTTTTATTGCATCTATTTGATTCTTCTCTCTTTTCTTCTTTATTATTCTTGCTAGCGGTCTATCAATTTTGTTGATCCTTTCAAAAAACCAGCTCCTGGATTAATTTTTTGAAGGGTTTTTTGTGTCTCTATTTCCTTGAGTTCTGCTCTGATTTTAGTTATTTCTTGCCTTCTGCTAGCTTTTGAATGTGTTTGCTCTTGCTTTTCTAGATCTTTTCATTGTGATGTTAGGGTGTCAATTTTGGATCTTTCCTGCTTTCTCTTGTGGGCATTTAGTGCTATAAATTTCCCTCTACACACTGCTTTGAATGTGTCCCAGAGATTCTGGTATGTTGTGTCTTTGTTCTCATTGGTTTCAAAGAACATCTTTATTTCTGCCTTCATTTCATTATGTACCCAGTAGTCACTCAGAAGCAGGTTGCTCAGTTTCCATGTAGTTGAGCGGTTTTCAGTGAGTTTCTTAATCCTGAGTTCTAGTTTGATTGCACTGTGGTCTGAGAGACAGTTTGTTATAATTTCTGATCTTTTACATTTGCTGAGGAGAGCTTTACTTCCAACTATGTGGTCAATTTTGGAATAGATGTGGTGTGGTGCTGAAAAAAATGTATATTCTGTTGATTTAGGGTGGAGAGTTCTGTAGATGTCTATTAGGTCCACTTGGTGCGGAGCTGAGTTCAATTCCTGGGTATCCTTGTTAACTTTCTGTCTCGTTGATTGTCTAATGTTGACAGTGGGGTGTTAAAGTCTCCCATTATTATTGTGTGGGAGTCTAAGTCTCTTTGTAAGTCACTCAGGACTTGCTTTATGAATGTAGGTGCTCCTGTATTGGGTGCATATATATTTAGGATAGGGAGCTCTTCTTGTTGAATTGATCCCTTTACCATTATGTAATGGCCTTCTTTGCCTCTTTGATCTTTGTTGGTTTAAAATCTGTTTAATCAGAGACTAGGATTGCAACCCCTGGCTTTTTTTGTTTTCCATTTGCTTGGTAGCTCTTCCTCCACCCTTTTATTTTGAGTCTATGTGTGTCTCTGCACGTGAGATGGGTTTCCTGAATACAGCACACTGATGGGTCTTGACTCTTTATCCAATTTGCCAGTCTGTGTCTTTTAATTGGGACATTTAGTCCATTTACATTTAAAGTTAATATTGTTATGTGTGAATTTGATCCTGTCATTATGATGTTAGCTGGTTATTTTGCTCATTAGTGGACGCAGTTTCTTCCTAGCCTCGATGGTCTGTACAATGTGGCATGATTTTGCAGTGGCTGGTACCAGTTGTTCCTTTCTATGTTTAGTGCTTCCTTCAGGAGCTCTTTTAGGGCAGACCTGGTGGTGACAAAATCTCTCAGCATCTGCTTTTCTGTAAAGTATTTTATTTCTCCTTCACTTATGAAGCTTAGTTTGGCTGGATATGAAATTCTGGGTTGAAAATTCTTTTCAAGGCTACAGTAACCAAAACAGCATGGTACTGGTACCAAAACAGAGATATAGATCAATGGAACAGAACAGAGCCCTCAGAAGCAACACCACACATCTACAGCTATCTGATCTTTTACAAACCTGAGAAAAACAAGCAATGGGGAAAGGATTCCCTATTTAATAAATGGTGCTGGGAAAACTGGCTAGCCATATGTAGAAAGCTGAAACTGGATCCCTTCCTTACACCTTATACAAAAATTAATTCAAGATGGACTAAAGACTTAAACATTAGACCTAAAACCATAAAAACCCTAGAAGAAAACCTAGGCATTACCATTTAGGGCATAGGCATGGGCAAGGACTTCATGTCTAAAACACCAAAAGCAATGGCAACAAAAGCCAAAATTGACAAATGGGATCTAATTAAACTAAAGAGCTTCTGCACAGCAAAAGAAACTACCATCAGAGTGAACAGGCAACCTACAAAATGGGAGAGAATTTTCACAACCTACTCATCTGACAAAGGGCTAATATCCAGAATCTACAATGAACTCAAACAAATTTACAAGAAAAGAACAAACAACCCCATCAAAAAGTGGGCAAAGGACATGAACAGACACTTCTCAAAAGAAGACATTTATGCAGCCAAAAAACACATGAAAAAATGCTCCCATCACTGGCCATCAGAGAAACGCAAATCAAAACCACAATGAGATACAATCTCACACCAGTTAGAATGGCAATCATTAAAAAGTCAGGAAACAACAGGTGCTGGAGAGGATGTGGAGAAATAGGAACACTTTTACACTGTTGGTGGGACTGTAAACTAGTTCAACCCTTGTGGAAGTCAGTGTGGTGATTCCTCAGGGATCTAGAACTAGAAATACCATTTGACCCAGCCATCCCATTACTGGGTATATACCCAAAGGACTATAAATCATGCTGCTATAAAGACACATGCACACGTATGTTTATTGCGGCCCTATTCACAAGAGCAAAGACTTGGAACCAACCCAAATATCCAACAATGATAGACTGGATTAAGACAATGTGGCACATATACACCGTGGAATACTATGCAGCCATAAAAAATGATGAGTTCATGTCCTTTGTAGGGACATGGATGAAATTGGAAATCATCATTCTCAGTAAACTATCGCAAGGACAAAAAACCAAACACCGCATGTTCTCACTCATAGGTGGGAATTGAACAATGAGAACACATGGACACAGGAAGGGGAATATCACACTCTGAGGACTGTTGTGGGGTAGGGGGAGTGGGGAGGGATAGCTTTAGGAGATATAACTAATGCTAAATGACGAGTTAATGGGTGCAGCACACCAGCATGGCACATGTATACATATGTAACTAACCTGCACATTGTGCACATGTACCCTAAAACTTAAAGTATAATAATAATAAAATAAAATAAAGATTTCCCTAAAACTTATATTATTTGACATGTTTTACAATTTCTACATCTGTATAAACTTTATTACTCTTAAAACTCTTCAGAGTTCCTCCCTTGAAGAGCGTATGTGCTGCACCATGTTGAACCAAGGAGTGAAAGAAGACTCACTTTGTCAGTGAATATAAACAGAATTGACATCTGAGCCTTTAAGAGCCAACTCATGTTTTCAAATGTTTCTCTCTCATCCCCATAGACTGTTAGTGTTCCAGAAAGGAATGTTTAATTGGCCTGTGTAATGGAAGAAAGAAGATAAAGGGCAAAGCTGTAAGTGACCCGCAAGGACATAGGAGAAAAGTTAACTTTTGTTGCTATAAGTCACTGTGGCCTTTGGAGTGGCTTATCACTCCAACACAATTTAGCCAATCCTAATTGATATTCTATCCCTTTATCTTTCTGCCTATTTCTTATTTTCTTTGTCTTACCTCCTCTTCTCTTCATTCAGCTTCTTCAAACTAATCTTTTCAGATCTTGCCAAATATTTTTCTCTTACCAAATCCTATAAGCTATCTGATTTCTTCTCTTTCCTACTATCTTTTTTATTCTTTCTTCAACTGATTTTATCCTATCTATCCACTACCCAACTGGACTGAAAGGAAAATAGAGGAAGGGTATAGTCAAGATGTCTTTTAAGAAATCATTGCAGATAGGGACCAGGAAGGCACAATTCAAAAAAAAAAGATGAAAGGGAAAGTGGATGTTAATCTACTGATCACCAAAGCCTTATAATTCAGGGCAGGATAGTAAATGTTTCATTTTTAAATGAATGCTTAGTGTGTGCTAGGTACCTTGGTGAAAACTGGTTATAGAAATAAACAAAACATACTTTTGACTACCCAAAAGCAGACATTGATGGGGAAAATAGGTATAATTAGTATTTAATGTAAGTACTATAATATATTAGACACTGAAATATGATAACATTTGTCACACTAAATCTCTTAACCAACACCCTGTGCCACCTTCCTGACCAGGTTCCATAAGAGAATAAAGGAAGTCAAGGAAGGCTTGCACGAACAATGACTGCCTAATTTGAGAACTGGGGGGAAAATGAGAGATTGGGTGAAATATTATTCCAGGCAAGGATACTCACCTGGACAAAATGCTCATAGGCAAGGGAAATAACTTAACAGTTTTCTGTGGTGTTTTGCAATCTTCAAAGAAAGGAAATGAACAAAAGTCCCTGATCTTAGGAAGTTATCAGAAGAGGCATAATGCAAGCACCTGAAAAGGAATAAAATCATTGACCAAGAATGAGGACAAAACATTTCACATGTTTTTAGTTCACTGTCAACAAAGAAACAATAACAGATACACCAAACATGTCATTTACACTTTTAGGATCAGAAGTTTGAGTATACAGCCTGCAAAGATATTTAGTTTGTCTCACACCATGCTTCAACAACCAAATCATATTAGTTGCCAACATTAAAAAAGTGAAAGATGTTGTACTGAAAAAAATTAGATTTCTGGCTTCCCTTTCAAAAGTCCAATATCTCCCTTCTGCTAAATACTAGTTGCCCCATAAGATGGGTCATAACTCTCCAGTTAACCACTGTTCCACTATCTTCTTTAGTTACTATAATTTTCTTGCACCTTGCCTGCTTCACTCATTTAATTTCTTGGTCCTGCATGTATTTAGTATTAAAACCCCTAATAAAGATTATCAACTCATTGATTTTTCAATTATGTAAAAAGAAAGCAAAACAAAATTTCAACATGTATGCCACTGGAATAACACTGCGTGAAGTAACAACTTCACTTCATACATATGTGTAATTAGTAAATATCTGCCAACTCTCCATGCCAATATTGTAGGTATCAAGCTTTCTGTTGTATGGTGTTATTAACTCTGCCTGGAATATGAGCAAGTACAAGCCAATAAAATACTATCTGAGAGCTCTTGGATTTCAAAATGACTTGTTAAGCCTCACTGAGTGTAAAGATGGATCACAATGATATGCCGCTGGGAGAATACTGTTATCCACTAGTGGATGGTCAGATAAAATTCAGAAATTGTTGCTCTGATCACTGAATAAAAACATTGCCATCATGCACTTTCCAGCAAATGTACCTTGACTTGTTAATTGCTCAGCCATTCATTATGAATAATTGAAGACTTGAATACATGCTTACTGTGTAATCCAATTCTACACTTACCTTTCAGGATAATGTTAACAAGGACACTTCTCATGAGAAAACACATTAATGCACTACTCTGTGTTAAAAATAAAAGCACAGGTTCCTGTAAGTGGAAAGAACAAAGCTGTATTGGATCCAGAGAATATACCAAAATAATTTTAACAGGGAGTATGACAGGGATAGATAGAAGGGAAGAAAAATATTTATTGTGAGCACACTATACGCCACAGATTATGTTGAATGTTCCACATAAATTTATTTTCTATAAACTGTCAATTAAGCATTATTCGTAGGTTAGAAAGAAAGGACTCAGGCTTGGGGTGGGGATTAATTAATCAAAGTAATTGAACTAAGTTTCTATGGCATGTTAGCAATAAATATCTAAATAAATAGAGGAAAAAATAAACAATAAATACCTAAATAAATAGAGGTCTATTCTGTACTTAGGAATAGAGGTAGGAACAGTGGAAATTTTATGAAGAAGAAGGCAGTGGCTGGAAAAATCTTTGTGTGTGTGTATGTGTGTGTGTGTCTGTGTATGTGTATATATATATATATATACTACAGGATATATATATATATATATACTACAGGATATATATATATATATATATACTACAGGATATATATATATATATATATACTACAGGATATATATATATATATATACTACAGGATATATATATATATATACTACAGGATATATATATATATATACACTACAGGATATATATATATATACACTACAGGATATATATATATATATATATATACTACAGGATATATATATATATATACTACAGGATATATATATACACATATACTACAGGATATATATATACACATATCCTACAGGATACATATATACGTGCGTGTATATATATCCTACAGGATACATATATACGTGCGTGTATATATATCCTACAGGATACATATATACGTGCGTGTATATATATCCTACAGGATACATATATACGTGCGTGTATATATATCCTACAGGATACATATATACGTGCGTGTATATATATCCTACAGGATACATATATACGTGCGTGTATATATATCCTACAGGATACATATATACGTGCGTGTATATATATCCTACAGGATACATATATACGTGCGTGTATATATATCCTACAGGATACATATATACGTGCGTGTATATATATCCTACAGGATACATATATACGTGCGTGTATATATATCCTACAGGATACATATATACGTGCGTGTATATATATCCTACAGGATACATATATACGTGCGTGTATATATATCCTACAGGATACATATATACGTGCGTGTATATATATCCTACAGGATACATATATACGTGCGTGTATATATATCCTACAGGATACATATATACGTGCGTGTATATATATCCTACAGGATACATATATACGTGCGTGTATATATATCCTACAGGATACATATATACGTGCGTGTATATATATCCTACAGGATACATATATACGTGCGTGTATATATATCCTACAGGATACATATATACGTGCGTGTATATATATCCTACAGGATACATATATACGTGCGTGTATATATATCCTACAGGATACATATATACGTGCGTGTATATATATCCTACAGGATACATATATACGTGCGTGTATATATATCCTACAGGATACATATATACGTGCGTGTATATATATCCTACAGGATACATATATACGTGCGTGTATATATATCCTACAGGATATATATATATAGATATATAGATATATATATATCTCCTACAGGAGATATATATATATATATATATATCTCCTACAGGAGATATATATATATATATATATCCTACAGTATATACACACATATATATATACACACACACTACAGGATATATATATATATATATACTACAGGATATATATATATATATACTACAGGATATATATATATATATACTACAGGAGATATATATATATACTACAGGAGATATATATATATATATATACTACAGGATATATATATATATATATATATATATACACATACATATACTACAGGATATATATACACCCACTACTTTGCCTTCTTCAAACTACTTGCAGGTAAATATTTCATTTTGATTTGGGTAGTCACAATAACTCTGGTTATAAAAGGTACTACTTCACTAATTTTACACTAAAAAACTATATGCAAAATAGTTATTAATTTTGTCATACAATAGGTGCTTAATAATTAATAGCTATTGATATGGTTGCCTCTGAACTTTACTGATAATATTGACATTGTCAGAGAAGAGTGAGTATGATTTGGGCTACTGGATACATAAATCCAAGTAGTAAAACATTCTAACATTTCAAGATTTGACTATATCATAAGAAGAGCTAAAAGATTACGTATCTCTCAGTCATAAACAGTTACTGAGGAGGGAGGCAGAGCAAGATGATCAAATAGAAGCCTCCAGTGATTGTCCTCCCTGCAGGAACATCAAATTGATCAACTACCTACACACATAAAAAGCACATTCATGAGAACCAAAATCACGTGAGAAGGTGGACAAGACAGATGAATAGAAGTCTTCATCAATCATTTCCCCCACACCCCCATAGGGACACCAAATTTAACAACTATCTACACAAGAAAAGCACCTTCATAAGAACCAAAAATGAGGTAAGCAATCACAGCAATTAGTTTTAAATTTTAATTGTTGAAAGAGACACTGAAGATGGTAGAAAAAACAGGCTTGAATCACCAATGCCACCCCTGCTTTATTTCCTGACAGTGGCCTCCTGGCATGAAGAAGGAATCTGTGCACTTGATGGAGGGAGAGCACAGTGACTGTGGGACTTTGCTTTGGAACTGAGTGCTGTCCTGTCACAGCAGAAAGCATTGCCAGGAAGAAATTAGCCAGTACCCGTGGACAGAGCATTTAGATTAGCGCTAGACAGAGGCAAATTGTCCACCCCAGCAGTCAGAACCTGAGTTATGGCAAGCCTCAACACTGGAAGGTAAAGTGCCCTGGGGTCCTCTATAAATTTGAAAGGCAGTCTAGGCAGGTTCTGGTGCCATGCTGAGCTCAGAGCCAGTGGACATGGCATACATATGACCTACTGAAACACCAGCTGAGGTGGTCAAGGGCGTGCAACCTCCCACAACACTAGGCACCAGGAGAGACTCCTTCCCTCTGCTTGAGGATAGGGGAGGGAAGAGTAAAGAAGACTTTGTCTTGCAACATGGATACCAGCTCAACTACAGTAGAATAGGACACTGGGGAGAGTCCTGATGCCCCCCTTCCAGGCCCTAGATCCCAAATGACATTTCTATACACACCTTAATCATAAGGGAATTCATCGCCTTGAAGAGAAGGACTCAGTTCTGGCAGGATTCATCACCTGCTGACTAAAGAGCCATTGGGTCCTGAATGATCAGCACCAATACCCAGGCAGTACTCTCCATGGACCTTGGCGAGGCTCTGAGATATGCTCACTTCAGGTGTAACCCAGCACATTACCAGCTGTAGTTGCTATGGGGAAAGCCTCCTTCTGCTTGAGAATAGAAGAGGAAAGATGAATTTGTCCTGCAGCTTAGATGCCAACTCAGCCACAGTTGGGAAGAGCACAAAGTGGGCTCTTAGGATCCCCGATTCCAGGCCTTAGCTCTTGAATGGCATTTCTGGACCTATCCTGGGCAAGAAGAGAGCCCACTTTCCTGAAGGTTGAGTCCCAGGCCAGGCAGCATTCACCACAAACTGACTGAAGAGCCATTGAGCCTTGCATGAGCATTGATGGTAGCCAGACATCTTTTATGCAGGGCCTGGGGCAGCGGTGGCCACAAAGAAATGCTCCTATGATTGTGAAAATGGGAAGGAAGAATGGGAAAGACTTCTCTTGTGTCTTGGGTGCCAGATCAGCTCAAGTAGGAGGAAGCATCAGGTAGATTGCTAAGGTTTCCAACTCTAGGTCCCAGTTCCCAGATGGCATCTCTGGATCTACCTGGGGAAGGGGGAACTTGCCACCTGAAGGGAAGGAAACAAGGCTGGCTGGCTTTGTCATTTGATAATTGCAGAGCCCTAGGGCCTTGAAAAAACATAGGCAGTAGTGAGGCAGTGGTAACTGTAGGACTTGGGAAAGACACAGTACCACACTGGCTTCAAGTCTGACCCAGCGCAGTCCCAGTGGTGATGGCCACGGGGATTATTGTGCCACCTGACCCCCAGCTCCAGGCAGCTCAATATAGACTCCTTTTGTTTGGCAAAATGTAAGGGAAGATAATAAGAGTCTCTGCTTTGTAATTAAGAGAATTCTTCCGAATCTTATCCAAGATCACCAAGACGGTACCTCTGTAAGTCTTCAAGAACCATCATGTTACTGGGCTTGGGTGCACCCTAATGCAGATATGGCTGTAATAAAACCAAAACTTGGATTACAACACCCAAGTCCCTTCAAATACCTGAAAAGCCTTCCCAAGATGGATAAGTACAAACAAGCCCAGACTGTGAAGATCACAATAAATGCTTAATTCTTCAATGCCCAGACACCAATGAACATTCTCAAGTATAGAGACCATCCAAAAAAGATGATCTCAACAAATAACTAAATAGGGTACAAGGGACCAATTCTGGAGAGACAGAGATATGTAATCTTTCACACAGTGAATTGAAAATAGCAGTTTTAAAGAACCTCCATGAAATTCAAGATAACAAAGAGAAGGAATTCAGAATTCTATCAGATAAATTTAACAAAGAGATTGAAATAATTACAAAGAATCAAGCAGAAATTCTGGACTTGAAAACTGCAATTGACATACTGAAGAATGAACCAAAGTATCTTAGTTAGAGAATTGATCAAGCAGAAGAATTAGTGTTCTTGAAGACAGCTATTTAAAAATACTCAGCAAAGAAAAAAAATGACCAGTAATATTTCAAAATAGCCTCAAAAGGGCAAATATAAGAGTTATTGGTAATAAAGACAGGATACAGAGAGAGATGGGGTAGAAAGTTTATTCAAAGAAATAATAACAGAGAACTTCTCAAACCTAGAGAAAGATGTCAATATTCACATACAAGAAAGTTATAGAACACCACGCAGATTTAACCCAAATAAGACTACCTCAAGACATTTAATAATCAGACTCCCAAAGGTCAAGGATAGAGAAAGGATCCTAAAAGCAGCAAGATAATAGAAATAAATGACACAAAATAGAGCTCCAATGCATCTGGCAGCAGACTTTTTACTGGAAACCTTGCAGGCCAGGAGAGAGAGGCATGACATATTTAAAGTGTCGAAGGAAAAAAAAACTTTTACCCTGGAATAGCATACGCAGGAAAAATATCCTTCAAACATGAAGGAGAAATAAAAGTTCTCCAAGACAAACAGAAGCAGAAGGATTCCATCAACACCAGGCCAGTTCTATAAGAACTGAAAGAAAACTGAAAGAAAAGAACATTAATGAGCAATAAAAAATCATCTGAAGGTACAAAACTCATTGGTAATAGTAAGTACACAGAAAAAAAAACACATATTGTATCACTGTAATTGTGGTGTGTAAAATATTGATATCTTTAGTACAAAGAAAAAAAGATGAACTGATCAAAATGACAACGACTTTTCAATGCATAGGCAGTACAATAAGATATAAATATAAACAAGAAAAAATTAAAAGCAGGAAGATAAAATTAAAGTGTAGAGTTTTTAATAGTTTTTTCTTTGCTTGCTTGCTGCTTTGTTTACGCAATATGGTCATCAGTTTGAACTAATGGCTTAAAAGATATTATCTGAAAGCCTCACAATAATCTCAAATAAAAATACATACAAAAGATACACAAAAAAATTAAAAGCAAGAGATTAAAACTTATCACCAGAGGATAAGTTTTC
Organism: Pan troglodytes; assembly: GCF_028858775.2. NCBI lineage: Eukaryota > Metazoa > Chordata > Mammalia > Primates > Hominidae > Pan > Pan troglodytes. The sequence continues at coordinate 141,831,921 of NC_072405.2, forward strand.
TCTAAAAGGAAGACAGGAAGGAAATATAGAAGAAAGGGAAGATGAGCAAACAACCAGCAAACAAATAACAAAATGGCAGGAGTAAGTTCTTACTTATCAAAAATAGCATTAAATGTAAATGGACTAAACTCTCCAATCAAAAACATAGAGTGGATAAATGGATTTTTAAAAAAGACCCAATGATCTGTTGCCTACAAGAAACATGATTCACCTATAAAGACACATATGGACTAAAAATAAAAGAATGGAAAAATATATTCTATGGCGATAGAAACCAAAAATTAGAACAAATTGCTATATTCATATCATAAAAATACATTTCAAGACAAAAACTATAAAAAGAAACAAGTCATTATTTAATAATAAAGGGATAAATTCAGCAAAAGAATATAGCAATTGTAAATATATATGCACTCAATACTGAAGCATCCAAATATATGAAGCAAATATTATTAGAGATAAAGAGATAGAAAGAACACAATACAATACCTGGAAACTTCAGTGCCCCACTTTCAGTATTGGACATGTCATCCATATTAAAAAAATCAATAAATAAAAATGAGAATTAATCTGCAGTATATTTAGATTAATGACCCTAATAGATATTTACAGAAAATTTCATCTAATGGCTGCAGAATAAACATTCTTCTCATCAGCACATGGATTATTCTCAAGAATAGACCATATGTTATGCCACAAAACAAATCTTTAAAAAATAAAAAAAGAAACTATATCAAGTTTCTGTATCAACTAAAAATCAATAACATGAGGAATTTAAAAAACTATGCAAATGCATGGAAGTTAAGCAATATGCTCTTGAATGACCAATGGGTCAGTGAAGAAATTAGGAAGGAAATTAACAAATTTCTTGAAACAAATAATGCTGGAAACACAACACACCAAAACCTATGGGGTACAGCAAAAGAAGCGCTCAAAGGAAAGTTAATAGCTATAGGTGCCTACATCAAAAAAGTAGAAAAACTTCAAACAAGCAACCTAACATTGCATCTTAAAGATCTAGAAAAGCAAGAGCAAACCAAACCTGGTTAGTAGAAAAAAAAATAATAAAGATCATAGGAGAAATAAATGAAATGGAAATAAAACAATACAAGAGATCAAGGAATCACGTTTGTTTTTTGAAAAGATAAGCAAAACTGACAAACCATTAGTCAGACTAATTAATACAAAAAGAGAGAAGACCCAAGTAAATAAAATCAGAGATGAAAAAGGAGACATTACAACCAATACAGCTGAAATTCAAAGGATCATTACAGGCTACTATAAGTAACAATATGCCAATAAATTGAAAAACCTAGAAGAAATGAATACATTTCTAGACACATTAAACCTACCAATATTGAACCATGAAGAAATTAAATCCCTGAAAAGACCAATAATAAGCAATGAGGTCGAAGCCGTATATAAACTTCTCTAAGCAAAAAGCCTGGGACCTGATGGCTTCATTACTGAATTCTACCAAACATTTAAAGAACTAATATCAATCCTACTCAAACAGCTCCAAAAAACAGTTCCAAACTCATTCTATGAGGCAAGTATTACCCTTATACCAAAACCAAAGATACATGGAAACAAGAAAACTACAGGCAAATTTATCTGATGAACATTGATGCAATAATCCTCAACAAAATACTAGCAAACCGAATTCAACAACTCATTAAAAAGATCATTTGGCCAGGCGCAGTGGCTCATGCCTGTAATCCCAGCACTTTGGGAGGCTGAGGCGGGCAGATCACGAGGTCAGGAGATCAAGACCATCCTGGCTAACACAGTGAAACCCCGTCTCTACTAAAAATATAAAATATTAGCCAGGCCTGGTGGCAGGCGCCTGTAGTCCCAGCTACATGGAAGGCTGAGGCAGGAGAATGGCATGAACCCAGGAGGCGGAGCTTGCAGTGAGCCAAGATAGCACCACTGCACTCCAGCCTGGGTGACAGAGCGAGACTCCGTCTCAAAAAAAAAAAAAAAAAATAATCATTCATCATGATCAAGTGGGACTTAACCCTGGGATGCAAGAATTGTTCGACATATACAAATCAATCAACGACACATCATATCAACAGAATGAAGGACGAAAATTATCTGATCACTTCAATTGGTGTCAAAAAAGCATTTGACAAAATTCAACATCCCTTCATGATAAAAACTGTCAAAAACTAGGTATAGAAAGAACATACCTCAACACAATAAAATCTATATATGACAGACCTACAGCTACTGTCATACTGAATTGGAGAAAACTGAAAACCTTTCTTCTAAGATCTGGAACAAGACAAAGATGCTCACTTTCACCACTGTTATTCAACATAGTACTGGAAGTACTAGCTAGAACAACCAGACAAGAGATAGAAATAAAGGCCATCAAAATTGGAAAGGAAGAAGTCAAATTATCCTTGTTTTCAGATGATATAATCTTATATTTGGAAAAACCTAAAGACTCCATCAAAAAACCGCTAGAATTGAAAAACAAATTCAGTAAATTTGTAGGAAACAAAATCAATACACAAAAATTATTAGCATCTCTATATGCCAACAGCCAGCAATATGACAACAAAATCAAGAAAGTAATCCCATTTACAATAGCTACAAGTAAAATAAAATACTTCAAAATTAACCAAAGAAGTGAAAGATCTCTACAATGAAAAGTATAAGACAGTGATGCAATAAATTGAAAGGGACACAAAAAACGGAAAGAAATTCCATGTTCATGGATTGGAAGAATCAGTATTGTTAAAATGTCCATACTATCTAAAGCAATCTATAGATTCTGTGCAATCCCTATCATCATACCAAAGGCATTCTTCACCAAAATAGAATATGCAATCTTAAAATTTATACGGAACCACAAAAGCCCCAGAATAGCCAAAACTATCCTGAGCAAAAAGAACAAAACTGAATGAATCACATTACCTGACTTCAAATGTGCTACAAAGCTATAGTAACCGAAACAACTTGGTACTGGCATAAAAACAGAACATAAACCAATGGAACAGAATAGAGAACCCAGAAGAAAATTTATACACCTACAGTGAGCTCGTCTTTGACCAAGGTGCCAAGAACACGCATTAAGGAAAAAAAGAGTCTTTTCAATAAATGCTGCTGGGAAAACTGCAGCATATGCAGTTTTCTTCTTTATATGCAGAAGATTGAAACTAGACCCCTGTCTCTCACCATATAGAAAAATCAAATCAAAATAGATCAAAGACTTAGATCTAAGACATCAAACTATGAAACTACTAGAAGAAAACATTTGGGAATCTCTAGGACATTGAACTGGGACAAGATTTCTTGAATAATACCCCACAAACATAGGCAACCAAAGCAAAACTGGACAAACAGGATCACATCAAGTTAAAATGCTTCTGCACAACAAAGGTACAATCAACAGAGTGAAGAGACAACCCAAAGGATGGCACAAAATATTTCCAAACTACCCATTGGACTAGGGATTAATAAACAGAATATATAATGAGCTCAAACAACTCTATAGGAAAAAAATCTAATAATCCAATTTTAAAATGGGCAAAACATCTAAATAGACAATTCTCAAAGGAAGACATGCAAATAGCAAACAGGTATATGAAAAGGTGCTTAATATCATCGATCATCAGAGAAGTGCAAATTATAACTATAATGAGATCTCATCTCACCGCAGTTAAAATGGCTTATATCCAAAAGACAGGCAATAACAAATACTGGTGAGGATGTGGAGAAAAGGGAACCGACATACACTGCTAATAGAAACATAAATTAGTACAACCATTAAGGACAACAGTTCACAGACACAGGAAGGGGAACATCACACTCTGGGGACTGTTGTGGGGTGGGGGGAGGGGGGAGGGATAGCATTGGGAGATATACCTAATGCTAGATGACGAGTTAGTGGGTGCAGCACACCAGCATGGCACATGTATACGTATGTAACTAACCTGCACAATGTGCATATGTACCCTAAAACTTCAAGTATAATAATAAGAAAGAAAGAAAGAAAGAAAGAAAGAAAGAAAGAAAGAAAGAAAGAAAGAAAAAGAAAGAAAGAAGGAAAGAAAGAATTAATGAATCTGCTCTTCTACCTCTTTAATGCCTGGGGCTAGAAGAAAGATGAATGAAGCCCGAGGCTTTGCAGGCAGAAAGGAAAAAAAATAATTAGAGGGTTGGGAAATAGCACAATCAGCACAAACAAGTATTTTTTGAAAAGTAATCAAACAATTAGTCTTTAATAAGTCCTATTTGTAGGACTGTTGTTTTTTTCCTCAGAAAAAGTATATGTTTTCATGTGGAAAAAAAAACTTCTCCTTCTTTGCCTGAAAAATAACTGGAGAGCAAATTTTAAAGCAAATCCTACACTATTCAGTAATTATTTCCATTAAACATTGCAAGATCTGTTGAATAATGAACCCACACCCAGTTTGACAGAACACTCTGTTATGCCTCATGGCTTGGAGAATTCTGGCTTATCTCAGTCTTTAAGATGCAGTCTGCGGAACAGGCCCCTGGCAGGCTGAGCTCATACTGAAGGTTAAACTACTCACAAAAGTGCAGCCAGCCGTACCACAGAACAACAATGCAAAAATGACTAGGAACAGCAGCCACTGCTGGGATTCCAGAATGTTCACAGGCCTGTTCTGAAGGGAGCTCACAGCTCATGTTGGTGCGGATGTCACAAGAGAAGTTGCTCAGAATTGTTTGGAATTGAATAACAGCAGTGAGAAGCAGCCCCTCATTGGCCCGCTATAGAGAGTGAGTGGAGCCTCTACATATGAAATGGGAGTGCAGCATTGATTGGAAGAGAGGATGTGGGGAAAGGGGTATGGGAGGAAGACAAGGTTAAAGGGGGGAAAGAGGGTGTCTCTTTCCAGTAATGTGTACTCCCAATGGCTCTGCCATAATTGATCACCATTTACAGGTTTCTAAGGTTGTCTGGAAGAAAAGACACACTTTTTCTAAACAGAGGGTCATTTTAAAGACAGTCCTTTGAGGAAGACATTATTGGAGTTTTTCTCAGTTTTACTCTCATTCTGTGAGAGTTGGGGAGGCAATGCTATTAAAAGCATGCATTTCACCCAAAAAAAAGAAAAACTAAAAATAAAGCTACCATATTATCCAGAAATCCCACTGCTAGGTATATACTCAAAAAAAAAAAAAAAAGGAAATTAGTATATTGAAGAGATATCTGCATTCCCATGTTCATTGCAGCACTATTCACTATAGCCAAGATTTGGAAGCAGATGAGTTTTAAAAGCGACATGGTACATATACACAATTGGGTACTATTCAGACATAAAAAAGGATGAGATTTTGTCATTTGCTACAACATAGGTTGAACTGGAGGTCATTATGTTAAGTGAAATAAGCCAGGCACAGAAAGACAAAGTTTGCATGTTCTCACTTATTTGTGGGAGATATTAAAACAATTGAACACATGGAGATACAGAATAGAATGGTGGTTACCAGAGGCTACGATGGGTAGCGTCAGGGAAAAGGGAGGATGGTTAATGGTTTCAAAAATACAGTTGGATAGAATGAGTAAGATTGAATATTTGGTAGCACAACAGGGTCATATAGTCAAAAACAATTTATTGTACACTTAAACATAACTAAAAGTATAATTTGATTGATTGTAACACAAAGAAAGGATAAATGCTTGAGGTGATGGATACCCCATTTACCCTGATGTAATTATTATACATTGTAAGCCTGTACCAAAACATATCAGGTATCCCATAAATATATACACCTACTATGTACCCACATGAAAACAAAATTAAAAAAAAAAAAAACAGTTACTGTCCTCACTCCGGACCAGTACTACACTAGGTGCTGAGAATGGAATGATAAATACAGTCCCATATATGTTCATGAGAGGCTCATAGTCTAGTTGAGATGTGAATGAGGAAACAGATGATCCTGATTAATAGAAAATGTGCATAAGAAATGTAAAACCACAGCGTGGGAGCCACTTACAAAGTCTGCAAGGAGCAAACCATTCTTGCCTGAGCATTTGAGGCTTGAGCTGAATAAAGGTTATCAGTTTAAAAGAGTGATGTGGCTGGATGCGGTGGCTCACGCCTGTAACCCAGCACTTTGGGAGGCCGAGGTGGGTGGATCACCTGAGGTCAGGAGTTCAAGACCAGCTTCAACATGGAGAAACCCCGTCTCTAGTAAAAATACAAAAAAAAAAAAATTATCCGGACATGGTGGTGCATGCCTGTAATCCCAGCTACTCGGGAGGCTGAGGCAGAAGAATTGCTTGAACCTGGGAGGCGGAGGTTGTGGTGAGCCGAGATCATGCCATTGCACTCCAGCCTGGGCAACAATAGCAAAACTCCGTCTTAAAAAAAAAAAAAAAAAGTGATGTAACATTCCACTGTATATCCTTTCTTTGGCTCATTGAAGTTAGGAACCTGCTGCACTGGAGAGTCTGAGGTGCTTGTGGATTGCTGGTCACAATGCTACAATGGGTGGTGCCAACTGAAGTATTTCATAGGTGTATATATTTATGGGATACCTGAAGGCAGTGGGATCTGTCCTTGTTCCCATGTGTCAGCAGCAGCACATGGGTTCATGCTCCTCAGCTGGAGTGGAGTGTTAAGTACTAGCCTCCATCTGGGCGTTTGTATCAGTGGTGGTCGCAGCATGGCATGGGGAAGACTGGGGGCATGCATTCATCCTGGTGGTGGTGTTAGGCTAGGGGTTAGGCAGTTGTGGGCACAGGACTGTGTGTGTCCCCTGTGCATGTTCATGGGGGCAGTGGTGGCTCCTCAAGGCAGGGATGGTTCCTCTGTTCTCCATGCTTAGTTCCACGGTGGCAGCAGTGATAGCACAGAGGCAAGATGCTGATGGGGGTGGGGTCAGTGGGCTCTATGTCAGCCATTGCTCCAACGGTAATGGCGGTGTCGTGGTGTGGTGGTGTGGTGGTGTGGGGGTGGGGCACAGGGTGTATTCATACCAGCAGCAGTGGCATGACAGGGTGCACACACAGATACGTGCTAGATGGGAAGGAGAGGCAAGGTCTGCCCATGCACGCACATTCCTGCAGAACAATGTTGGGGGTAGTCATGGGTAAGGGCATGCAGGCAAAGTGGCATGGGGAGTCTGCAGTGGGGGGGAGGGTGTGAGTGGGCTGCTGTGTGTCCATGAAGATTGCTTTGCTGGAACTCTCTACAGTCAGGTATGTTCCACCAGTGCAGGACCTATGATGTTGGTCCCTAGGAGGTGCCACTCATGGGCACCCAAGGCTGCACCAGAAGCATGTGTGTGGCTGGGCTGGGGTCCTGGGAGAAGCCAGTGGACCAAGGAGGGCTCAGGTCATATTGGCCCTGTCTCATGGGAATGATGGCTCTGCAGAGTTCAGGTTCAACAGTTCCCCTAGGGCTATCTTGTATGGGAGCAAGTAGAGCCTAGGGGGATGTGCAGCCCTGGTCATGCTCCACTACAGATGCTTCTGCCCCAAACCCTCTGGGCTCCACGCTGGCTGGAGTTCCATCCCTAGCCCTTCTCTAAGCAGCTCTGCCTGCAAACTCAAGTGTCTGTGGCAGTAGTGCGGTCTCCTCCTGCTAGGATTCCAGAGACCTGTGGTGAGAGCAGGTTGCTTGTTGCCAGTTCAATTCACCCATTCCACAGGAGTCCTTGGGGACCAGTAAGGAGTACTGGCGTGTAGTAGTGCCATACAGGACGAAGTTCCCAGCTTTGTCCCCCTTCGGCCCAGCACTCATGTCTTCCCCATCTTCCAAAGTTTTACTCAAACATTCCTCCCTCTGATAAGCCTTTGATGATGCCTGACTCCCTAAGACTGAACTTATTGTGCCTTTTCTGCTGTACTCTATAGTATTTTGCTCCAGCTTTTCTTAGATCACTCATAGTCTTTCACTTTTGTCTCCTTGGTATTTCAAGAGAATGTGAGGTGAAATAGAGGGAGCAAAGACTTTGGTAAAATATAATTTGGGTCAGAATACAGTCCCCAGACTGGGCAGGGAGGCTCACACCTGTAACCCCAGCACTTTGGGAGGCTGAGGCAGGAGGATCGCTTGAGTACAGGAGTTCAAGACCAACCCGGGCAATATAGTGAGACCCCACATCTACCAAAAAAATGAGCAAAATTAGCCAGGCATGGTGGTGCATACCTATAGTCCGAGCTACATAGGAGGCTGAGGTGGGAAAATCACTTGAGCCTGGGGAGTTGAGGCTGCACTGAGCCAAGATCACACCACTGCACTCCAGCCTAGGCTACAGAGTGGGATTCTGTCTCAAAAAGAAGAAGAAAAAAAAAGAATACAGTCTCCTTTTCTTATCATATGGAATATCTGAGACAATTTCATCAATTAACTCTTACTCATATGTTTCATCCATTTTGTTAAGCACTTTACATTATCTGATTTTTGTTCTCAGCACATCTTACCCTTGCATTTCATACTATTGCTACCTCCATTTATCAAATATGTAAGGTGAAGCTTAAGTACATTTTCCAAATTGCTCTCATTAATGGCAGACTAGTTTCAGATGATTGTCTACAAAACACATTTGATGAAAATGTACCTACTAATGCTACTCAATTCACTTAATTACTTGGCATATCAGTATCTGTAAATTAAGGCTGATAATATTTATCCTGTAGAGCACTGATAGAGCAATGTAGGCTATAAACATATGGTATAGTTCAGCACTCTGTGCCTAGGAGGGGATAGTTCAACTCCACTCCATTCCAGCAGCCTTACTATTCCTCCTATTCCTCTAGGATAGCAAGCTCGATTCTTCCTTTGTAATTTTTGTTTCTTCTGAGTGCAATACTCTACCACTAACTCTTTCAGGCCGGGCCTCTATGCGTGAGCCATATCTCAGAAAACCTGCCATCTCATTATATAAGATCTTTTCAGATGACTGTAAAACAGAAGCCCATTTCCATGACTTTCTATGCACTTCGAAAAAATTCTTACTTGTTTTTTTCAACTCTTTTCACTGTGGTTATATATTTATTTGGTTATTCAGTTATGTATTTACTTGTTTATTATTTAGTATTAGTAAAGTAATTTATTTTTATTTTACCCACCTTCTTTATCTCATAGATTATTTTACTTTTATTATAATGATTATCCTAGAGACTAAAACACAAGTGCTTTATTATAATAAAATATAAATTAATAATTTTACTACTTTCCTGACAACACAAGGATCTTAAAAGAGTTCAATTAGCTTACGTCTTTCTCATTTTGGTTCCAGTTATTTAAATCTACAAATGATTAAAATTCCACATGATATTATTATTTTATTGTGCAGTTAATCTTCATCTATGTTTAACTATGTATTTACCGTTTTCCTTGACTCTTTAATCTTGCAGAAAATACACCTCATTTGACATAGAGAAGACAAGGTAGAAATCACCAGTTAAATATATAAAAGGAAGTTAAACAGAGAACAAATTAATATTTATCAACTCCCTGCTACATATAAAAATATATAGTTATAAATATATACAATGTGTATGCGTATATGGTATTAGCATCATCAGAGAAAGAAGTATAGCAAACAGCTAGCATTCAGTCCTAGAACTTTCTGATTTCAAACTCTGTACACTTTGATACCCAGCACTGCAACTAGATTTCTCATATAATTTATTTTCAACAGTTGGCTTTTTATAAAATGCTGCCTGTATGGAGGTGGAGGGAGTTAAGTGTTTCTTAGAATAGGGAGCCTTTTATTCTTGGAATCCTTTCTGACTGTTTATACGTCTTAAAGGCCATCAAAATCATCACTTTAGTTATGTATCAATGATCATTTCATTAGATGAAGAGTTCTTTTTAAGGGAGAGATCACTGGATCACTGCAGTATTCTGAAGTTGCAGGCTTTCCATCCAATATCAGAAACTCTGAAGGTAGGTTAGTTGCAGCAAAGGATTGAGGATATATACAATATGACAAAAAACTGAAGAGGTTCTGAAGCATATTTTTTTCACAAGTGAAAATAAAAAAGATTGGCCTTCATTGGAAAATGATTCAGATTCAAGCTCAGCTAACTCACAGTGATTGTCTCTCATAGTAGTGTGACTTGAAGTATTGAGTCTACTTTCACCTGAAGAATCACATGCTTCCATTATACCAATGATACTTCATGCCCACTCCTGGGATTGAATGAGCTGAGATTATTTCTCTGTACCACATTCAGTCCTGCCACTGGATTCTTTTCTTTGATGCTGTAACTTCAGAACTACTGTGTCCCGTACATAAGTACTGCCACTTCCACTCAGATCTCATTAGCAGGGCAATATGAGGAAGCCCAAACATCCCTTTAGAGTTTAACTACCAATACCAAATCATCTGCATAAGATTTTATTGAAATTTAGACCCCAAATATGGGAAAGAAAAACAAAGGGGTTTAAATAAAATCTTGAAAAAATGTGCAAAATATTCTGAGTACTAATAATCTTCTCTTGGATTACCTCAGCCCCTAAATTTACTCTTTGGGGACTTCCTCTTCTCCTCCTCCTAGAGAAAGAGCTCTTCATTCATCCCTACAGTTTAAATCTACGTGAATGTTAATAAACACATGCACACACATACATGCAAAAACACACACAAGGGACTGACATTACCCCACATACTATCTCTCTCTTAGCCATAAAGTAATTTGTAGGTCACAGTACCCTGGCTGCACATTTTCCAATGTCAGAATTATAGAGTCTAGCTTCCCAGTTGGAGGAGATCAGGAGTATAGTACGAGAGACAATTTGATGCTTCAGGTCCAGCAGAAGAGTCCAAAGTGGGCTTTGACACTCCAAATTAAAGGTGTCCTCTAAGAATTCTTAGCTTGTATGAGGTAAAAGTACGTGCCTTCATTCTCATGGAAAAGATCTGATAAGGCCAGTGAGTAATTAATATTCACAGCTTTCAGGAACAACCAGAATATTTCAGACTAGTAAATTCCAAGTCTGTTTTAATAAAAAAGTATTTTGCCTAATGGAAATATAATGGAATGGAATGTAGTCTGAAAATATTTCCCATGTTCTCAATAGAGGTAAAATTGTTATGTGTAAGAGGAGCAAGAAAGAAGAGAAAGGAAAACAAAGTGGAAGAGACAAATAAAGGGGAGGATTCAGACACTAATGTATGAACTGATTTAATAAAATTGAGAGAAGGGAGGCAGAGGGAACTAACTTTTATTAAGCAGTTACTATGTGCTCAGACCAGATGTGCTTATCAATATTTAATAACAGGTTTAGTATTCATTACAATCCTTTGTAGAAAGTAGTATAATTCTCATTTTATGTTAAGAGAAAAGTTGTACTATGCGTTTTGTGTGTGTATTTTGAGATCAGTTTTGATAATAAATTATACTCCTGTGGATTGCTTGTTTTCAGGGTGTGACCACCTAGTATATTCAGCATTTTGTAGATTTGGTTTGTTGAATTACCGTTGTTTATAAATCTTTAACTCCTATAATTCAAGAATCTTCAGAAAATAGAATCTAGATCTGATAAGTACAGTACCTCATTAAGATGTAAAATATACATTCTCTGAAAGAAAGTAAAGAATTCTAATAACATTGTTGTCCCATAACATCATTAAAGGTGTTTTTTTTTTTTTTTTTTTTTTTTTTTTTTTTTGAGACAGAGTCTTGCTCTTGTCGCCCAGGCTGGAGTGCAATGGTGCAATCTCGGCTCACTGCAACTTCCGCCTCCCAGGTTCAAGCTCTTCTCCTGCCTCAGCCTCCTGAGTAGCTGGGATGACAGGCACGCACCACCACACCTGGCTAATTTTTGCATTTTTAGTAGAGATGGGGTTTTGCAATGTTGGCCAGGCTGGTCTCGATCTCCTGACCTCAGGTGATCCGCTCACCTTGGCCTCCCAAATTGCTGGGATTATAGGCGTGAGCCACTGTGCCTGGCCAAGGCATTGCTATTATTATTTTCAGGAAATGTTTGCATTTCAGCTAACAGTTCCACTAGGAGATGTTGATCCTCTTTGAAAAGAGAAATTCAGAAAATATTTACCATTTGTTACAGGGTGACTACTCTACAGAGATGCCAATCCCTCATCTGCTCCTTTTATTATTACTATTATTTAATGTAACTTAATTTTTTTAAAAAAAGATTATTTCCATAGGTTTTTGGGAACAGGTGGTATTTGGTTACCTCAGTAAGTTCTTTAGTAGTGATTTGTGAGATTGTGGTGTACCCATCATCCAACCAGTATACAACAAACCCAATTTGTAGTCTTTTATCCCTCATCCCCCTCCTACCCTTTGCCCCTGAGTCCCCAAAGTCCATTGTGTCATTCTTACGCCTTGTACCTCATAGCTTAGCTCCCACTTATGAATGAGAACATACGACGTTTGGTTTTCCATTCCTTAGTTACTTCTCTTAGAATAGTAGTCTCCAATCCCATCCACATTGCTGCAAATGCCACTAATTTATTCCTTTTTATGGCTCAGTAGTATTCCAACATATATATATATATATGCATGTGCAAGTATATATAACATATATATATATACACATATACACACACACACATGCATGTGCAAGTATCTTTTATGTATAATTACTTCTTTTTTTTCTGGGCAGATACCCAGTAGTGGAACTGCTGGATCAAATGGTAGTTCTACTTTTAGTTACTTAAGGAATCTCCACACTGTTTTCTGTAGTGGTTGTACTAGTTTACAGTCCCACCAGCAGTGTCGAAGTGTCCCTTTTTCACCACATCCAGGCCAACATCTCTTATTTTTCAATTTTTTGATTACTGCCATTCTTACAAGAGTAAGGTGGTATCACATTGTGGTTTTGATTTGCATTTCCCTGATCATTAGTGATTCTGAGCATTTTTTAATGTTTCTTGGCCATTTGTATTATCTTCTTTTGAGAATTGTCTATTCATGCCCTTAGCCCACTTTTTTGATGGGAAATATTTGTTTTTTTCTTGTCAATTGGTTTGAGTTCGTTGTAGATTCTGGATGTTAGTCCTTTGTCAGATGTATAGATTGTGAAGATTTTCTCCAACTCTGTGGGTTGTCTTTTACTCTGCTGACTGTTCCTTTTGCCATGCAATAGCTCTTTAATTTAATTAAGTCCAGGCTATTTTTCTTTATTTTTATTGCATTTGCTTTTTGGTTCTTGGTCATGAAATCATTGCCTAAGCCAATGTCTAGAAGGATTTTTCCTGATGTTATCTTCCAGAATTTTATAGCTTCAGGTCTTAGATTTAAGTCCTTGTTCCATTTTGAGTTGATTTTTGTATAAGGTAAGAGATGAGGATCCAGTTTCATTATCCTACATGTGGCTTGCCAATTATTCAAGCACAATTTGTTGAATTGGGTGCATTTCCTCACTTTACGTTTTTGCTTGCTTTGTAAAAGATTGGTTGGCTGTAAGTATTTGAGCTTATTTCTGGATGCTCTATTTTTTTCCATTGGTCTATGTGCCTATCTTTATAACAGTACCATGCTGTTTTGGTTACTATGGCCTTATAGTATATCAGGTAATATGATGTCTCCAGATTTGTTCATTCTGCTTAGTCTTGCTTTGGTTATGCAGGCTCCTTTTTGGTTCCATGTGAATTTTAGGATTTTTTTCCTAGTTCTGTGAAGAATAATGGTGGTATTTTGATGAGAATTGCATTGAATTTGTAGATTGCTTTTGGCAGTATGGTCATTTTCACAATATTAATTCTATCCATCCATGAGCATGGGATGTATTTCCATTTGTTCATGTTGTCTATAATTTATTTCAGCACTGTTTTGTAGTTTTCCTTGTAGAGGTCTTTCACCTCCTTGGTTAGGTGTATTCCTAAGAATTTTGTTTTCAGCCATTGTAAAAGGAGTGGAGTTCTTGACTTGATTCTCAGCTTGGTTGCTGTTGATGTATAGGAGAGCTACTGATTTGCGTACATTAATTTTGTATCCTGCAACTTTGCTGAATTCTTTTATGAGTTCTAGGATATTTTTGGAGGGGTCTTTAGGATTTTTATTAATCATATTGTCAGCAAACAGTGACAATTTGACTTCCTCTTTACCCATCTGGGTGCCCTTTATTTCTTTTTCTTGTCTGATTTCTCTCACTAGGACGTCCAGGACTATGTTGAATAGAATTGGTGAGAGAGGACATCCTTGTCTTGTTCCAGTTCTCAGAGGGAATGCTTTCAACTTTTCCTCATTCAGTATTATGTTGGCTGTGGGTTTGTCATAGATGGCCTTTATTACATTGAGGTATGTCCCTTGTATGTCGATTTTGCTGAGAGTTTTAATCATAAAGAGATGCTGGATTTTGTCAAATGCTTCTTTTCTGTATCTGTTGAGATGATCATGTGATTTTTGTTCTGAATTTTGTGTAGTGCATTACATTTATTGACTTGCATATGTTAAACCATCCCTGCATCCCTGGTATAAAACCCACTTGATCATGGTGGAGTATCTTTTGGATATGTTGTTGGATTTGGTTAGCTAGCATTTTGTTAAGGATCTTTGCATCTATGTTCATCAGGGATATTGGTCTGTAGTTTTCTTTTTTGGTTATGTCCTTTGCCGGTTTTGGTATTAGGGTAATACCGGCTTCATAGAATGATTTATGGAGGATTCCCTCTTTCTCTGTCTTGTGAAATAGTGTCAATAGGATTCATACCAATTCTTCTTCGAATGTCTGGTAGAATTAAGCTGTGAATCTGTCTAGTCCTGAACCTTCTTTGTTGGTAATTTTTTTATTACCATTTCAATCTTGCTGCTCTTTATTGATATGTTCAGAGTATCTAATTCTTCCTGATTTAAGCTAGGAGGGTTGTATTTTTTCTCAGGAATTTATCCGTCTCCTCTAGGTTTTCTAGTTTTTGTGTGTAAAGGTAGCCTTGAATGATCTTTTGTATTTTTGTGGTGTCAGTTGTAATATCTCCCCCTTCATTTCTAATTGAGCTTATTTGGATTTTCTCTCTTCTTTTCTTGGTTAATCTTGCTAATGGTCTATCAATTTTTTAAAATCTTTTCATAAAACCAGCCTTTTGTTTCATTTATCTTTTGTAATTTTTTTGTTTCCATTTCATTTGATTCTGCTGTGATCTTTGTTATTTTCTTTCTTCTGCTGGGTTTGGGTTTGGTTTGTTCTTGTTACTCTAGTTCCTTGAGGTGTGACCTTAGATTGTCTACTTGTGCTCTTTCAGACTTTTTGATGTAGGCATTTAGGGCTATGAAGTTTCCTCTTAGCACCACCTTTGCTGTATCCCAGAGGTTTTAATTGGTTGTGTCACTACTGTTGTTCAGTTCAAAGAATTTTTTTAATTTTCATCTTGATTTCATGGTTAGCCAGATGATCATTCAGGAACAGGTTAATTTCCATGTATTTGCATGCTTTTGAAGATTCCTTTTGGAGTTGATTTCCAGTTCTATTCTACTGTGGTCTGACAGAGTGCTTGATCAAATTTCAATTTTCTTAAATTCATTGAGACTTGTTTTATGATCCATCATACAGTCTATCTTGGAGAAAGCTCCATGCATTGATGAATAGAATGCATATTCTGTGGTCGTTGTGTAGAATGTTCTGTAAATATCTGTTAAGTCCATTTGTTCCAGGGTATAGTTTAAATCCATTGTTTCTTTGTTGACTTTCTGTTTTGATGACCTGTCTAGTGCTATCAGTGGAGTATTGAAGTCCCCCACTATTATTGTGCAGCTATCTCATTTCTTAGGTCTAGTAGTAATTGTTTTATAAATTTGGGAGTTCCAGTGTTAGGTGTATATATATTTAGGATTGTTATATTTTCCTGTTGAACAAGGCCTTTTATCATTATATAATGCCCCTCTTTCTCTTTTTTAACTGCTGTTGCTTTAAAGTTTGTTTTGTCTGATACAAGAATAGCTACTCCTGCTTGTTTTTGGTGTCCATTTGCATGGAATGTCTTTTTCTATCCCTTTACCTTAAGTTTACATGAGTCCTTATATGTCAGATGAGTCTCTTAAAGGCAGCAGATACTTGGTTGGTGAACTCTTATCCATTCTGAAAGTCTGTAGCTTTTAAGTGGAGCATTTAGGCCATTTGCATTCAATCATTCAATGTTAGTACTGAGATGCAAGGTACTATTCCATTCATCATGCTATTTGTTGCCTGTATACCTTGTTTTTTATTTAATTACTTTTTTGTTTCATAAGTCCTGTGAGATTTCTGCTTTAAAGAGGTTCTGTTCTGGTGTGTTTCCAGCACTTTTTTCAAGATTTAGAGCTCCTTTTAGCAGTTCTTGTTGTGCTGCTTGGTAGTGGCAAATTCTCTCAGCATTTGTTTGTCTGAAAAAGACTGTATCTTTCCTTCATTTATGAAGCTTAGTTTCACTGGATACAAAATTCTTAGCTAAAAATTGTTTTGTTTAAGGAGGCTGAAGATAGGGCCCCAATCCCTTCTAGCTTGTAGAGTTTCTGCAGAGAAAGTTGTTGTTCATCTTACAGGTTTTCTTTTCTAGGTTACCTGGTGCTTTTGCCTCACAGCTGTTAAATTCTTCCTTTATCTTGACTTTTTTTTTTCCAGATGGAGTTGAATGCAGTAGCATGATCTTGGTTCACTGCAACCTCCACCTCTCAGGTTCAAGAGATTCTCCTGCCTTAGTGTCCCGAGCAGTTATGATTACAGGCACCTGCCACCATGCCCAGCTATTAGTAAAGATGGGGTTTCACCATATTGGACAGGCCAGTCTCAAACTTGTGACCTGAAGTGATCCACCCGCCTTGGCCTCCCAAAGTGCTGGGATTACAAGCATAAGCCACTGCACCTCACCTTGCCTTGACTTTAGATAACCTGATTACAATGTGCCTAAATGATGATCATTTACAATGAATTTCCCAGTTGTTTTTTGAGCTTCTTGTATTTGGATGTCTAGGTCTCTATCAAGGACAGAGATGTTTTCCTTGGTTATTTCCCCAAATATGTTTTTCAAACTTTCAGATTTCTCTTCTTCCTCAGGAATGCCAATTATTCTTAGGTTTGGTCATTTAACATAATCCCAAACTTCTTGGAGACTCTGTTCATTTCTTCTTATTCTTTTTTTGTCTTTGTTGGATTGGGTTAATTCAAAAACCTTGTCTTCAGGCTCTGAAGTTCTTTCTTCTGCGTGCTCAATTCTATTGCTGAGACTTTCCAGAACATTTTGCGTTTCTCTAAGTGCATCCATTATTTCCTGAAGCTTTTATTGTTTTTTATTTGTACTATCTATTTCACTGAAGATTTTCCCCTCATTTCTTTTACCTTCTGTAAGATGCCTTTCTGAACATAGAAACTGGCAAAGATTTCATGACAAAGCTGCCCAAACAATCATGACAAAATCAATAATTGACAAACGGGAACAAATTAAATTTAAGAGCTTCTGCATAGCAAAAGAAACTATCAACAGAATAAGCAACCACAGAATTGGAGAAATTTTAAGATGTAAGGAAGGGGTCCAGTTTCAATTTTCTGCATATGGCTAGCCAGTTCTCACAGCAATGTTTATTAAATAGGGAATCCTTTCCCCATTGCTTGTTTTTGTCAGGTTTGTTGAAGATCAGATGGTTGTAGATGTGCGGTCTTATTTCTGAGTTACCTATTCTGTTCCATTGGTCTGTGTGTCTGTTTTTCTACTAGTACCATACTGTTTTAGTTATTGTAGCCTTTTAGTACAATTTGAAGTCCAGTAGCATGATGCCTCCAGCTTTGTTCTTTTTGCTTAGGATTGTCTTGGCCATACAAGTTCTTTTTTGGTTCCATATGAATTTTAAAATCGTTTCTTCTATTTCTGTGAAGAATGTCAATGGAAGTTTAATGGGAATAGCATTGAATCTATAAATTACTTTGGGCAGTATGGCCATTTTCATAATATGGATTCAACTGAAAAATGGGATCTAATTAAACTAAAAAGCTTCTGCACAGCAAAAGAAACTATCATCAGAGTGAACAAGCAACCTACAGAGTGGGAGAAAAATTTTGCAATCTATCCATCCAACAAAGGTCTAATATCCAGAATCTACAAAGAGCTTAAACAAATTTATAAGAAAATAAAACAAACAACCCCATTAAAAAGTAGACAAAGGACATGAACAGACACTTCTGAAAAGAAGACGTTCATGAACAAGCATATGAACAACAAACATGTGAAGAAAAGCTTAACATCACTGATCATTAGAGAAACACAAATCAAAACCACAATGAGATACCATCTCATGTCAGTCAGAAAGGCAATTATTAAAAAGTCAAGAAGCAACAGAAGCTGGCGAGGTTGTGGAGAAATAGGAATGCTTTTGCACTGTTGGTGGGAATGTTAATTAGTTTAATCATTGTGGAAGATGACGTGGCAATTCCTCAAAGAGCTAGAACCAGAAATACCATTTGACCCAGCAATTCCAATACTGGGTATATACCCAAAGGAATACAAATCATTCTATTACAAAGATACATGCACAGGTATGTTCATTGCAGCACTGTTCACAATAGCAAAGACATGGAATCAACCCAACTGCCCACCAATGATAGACTGGATAAAGAAAATGTGGTACATATACACCATGTAATACTGTGCAGCCATAAAATGGAATGAGATCATGTCCTTTGCAGGGACATGGATGGAGCTAGCAGCCATTATCCTCAACAAACTAACACAGGAACAGAGAACCAAACACCATATATAAGTGCGAGCTGAGCAATGAGAACACATGGAAATAGGGAGGGAAACAAAACACACTGGGGCCTGTTAGGGCATGGGGTGGAGAAAGGGAGAACATCAAGAAAAAGAGTTAATGCATGCTGGGCTTAATACCTAGGCGATAGGTTTGTAGGTGCATCAAGCCACCATGGCACACATTTACTTATGTAACAAACCTGCACATCTTGCACGTATACCCTAGAACTTAAAATTAAAATTAAAAAATTAAAATAAAAAAGAAATGCAAGTCAAAACCACAGTGAGATATTATCTCTCACAGGTCAAAAAAACTATTACTAAAATGTCAAAAAATAACAGGTGTTGGAGAGATTGTGGTGAAAAAGTAATGTTTATATATTGTTGATGGGAGTGTAAATTAATTCAACCGTTGTGGAAATCTGTGGGATGATTGCTCAGAGCTAAAAACAGAAATGCCATTCAAGCCAGCAATACCATTACTGGGCATATACCAAAAGGAATAGAAATCATTCTGTCATAAAGCCAGATGAATGTGTTTGTTCATTGCAGCACTATTCACAATAGCAAAGGCATGGAATCAACCTAATGTCCTAATCAACCTAAATGTCCACCAATGGTATACCGGATAAAGAAAATGTGGTACATATACAAAATGGAACACTGTGCATGGAACGATATCATGTCATTTGCAGGAACATGGAGAGAGCTGGAGGCCATTATCTTTAGCAAACTAACGCAGGAACAGAGAACCAAATACTGCATGTTCTCATTTATGAGTGGGAGCTAAATGATGAGAACACATGGACACCAAGAGGGAAACAACAATTACTGGGGTATTCCTGAGGGTGGAAGGTGGGAAGTGGAAGAGGAATAAAAAAAAAATTACTGTTGGGTACTAGGCTTAGTACCTGGGTGATGAAATAATCTGTATAACAAACCCTTGTGACATGAGTTTTCTTATATAACAAACCTGCACATGTACCCGGAACCTAAAATAAAAGTTAAAAAACATAAATAAAAATTAAAAACTAAAAATCACACAGGTTTTTCATAAAATTAAAAATAAACATTGGAAAATGAGGAGCCTTGATTTGTCCCATTTTTTCTCTTAGACATTTCCTCTTAGAGACTTTTATTTAGAACTCAATTATGTGATTTCCTGCATAACCACTTTTATGGTTTTATCTTTGGAGGAATATACCTTTGAATTCTCAGCTAATTTATTTTTATGTTGTCAACCTAAATAACAAACAGAGGCAGGATCTCTTAAAGAAAAAGTATATGTATTCAGGAAAAAAGCATTACAGTGGGAATGCGTATTCCATAGTAAACTACGTGCACATTAGGGAAGTAAAGGAAGATAAAGGTTTTTAAAGGAAAAAAAAATGAGAAGGATTATATAATTGTTTTGAAGTAATTATCCTTGGCTGCAAAGATCAATAATAAAGGTGACACCAGTGTGAGGTTGTGCAGGCAGTTGCTCGGAAAATGTCCATACAGAAGTATTTTTTGTATAAGATTGTGATAGCTTTTGTGCAACGTTGTTTTTGCAGTACTTGTGATAGTTTTTGTTATCAGGTGTATAAATGTGAGAACCCACTCTTCATGGCCTTTCCTAGCTCTGTTTGCCAAGCTTTTCTTTTTTCTTTTTTTTTTCTTTTTTTTTTTTTTTTTGAGACGGAGTCTGGCTCTGTCGCCCAGGCTGGATGGAGTGCAGTGGCACGATCTTGGCTCACTGCAAGCTCTGCCTCCCAGGTTCATGCCATTCTCCTGCCTCAGCCTCTCTAGTAGCTGGGACTACAGGCGCCCACTGCCACGACCGGCTAATTTTTTATATTTTTTTAGTAGAGACGGGGTTTCACCATGTTAGCCAGGATGGTCTTGACCTCCTGACCTTGTGATCCGCCTGCCTCGGCCTCCCAAAGTGCTGGGATTACAGGTTTGAGCCACTGCTCTCAGTCGCTTTTCTTAACATTAGTGACTTCATTTTGATTCTGACGACTTTCACAATAGTAATACCTTGTTCCCATTCTTAAAGACTTGAGAGTAGATAGCTGTCTCAGACACATATTTTTTCCATCACTACAAAGTGCCTGGCAGTAGGCTGAAAAAAAAAAATATATATATATACATACACACATACATATATACACATATATATGTCATTTTCATATTAGTGTATAGCAGGCACTCACTAAGCATAGATGAGTTAAAGAGCATAATAAACACTCTCTATACACTTATAAAATTGATGTTGGATGATAGAATGAACATAAAGAGAGCAGGGAAATAAATACGTGGATGAGGGATAGATGGATAGATACATGGGTAAAGAGATAGTTGAATTAATAAAAGATGGGAAAATACGAATGAATTATTGAGTTTTCCAATAATTTCCATGGATTTCAATAGCACTTGTGAGGTGTGCCTGATATTTTTAAGTTTTTAAAACACATAGTAAAACGCTTGTAAAACTCATTTTCTCTAACTTTTCTCCTGTTATCAAAATAATGGGTGATTGCTCTGCTTTCTAAGACTTTTGCTCCAGTGCAACATCAATTAACAAGGATATCACATCATGTTTTGTTGTTTTGCCTTCAGTATTTTCAGTCTCCCTCAACTGTCTTCCTTTTTGCCTGTCTTAATAATTCACTATGTCACTATCGGAGAAGACAATTCCCAATAAGTAATAATAACAATAACAGAAAATATTTTACTAACAGGAGATAAAGTTGATTGAAAAAGTACCTTTCTTGAAATCAAACTTCAAATACTAAAAGTAGACATTTCAAAGCTAAGTAGCTACGTTGGGAATATAGACCATTTTTTAAAAGGGTCCATTATTAGGAATATCAAGATTTGGGTTTAAATTTGAAGCTGCCACTTCCTATCTGTGGATTTTAAGGCAAGTTACTCAATAATTTTTAATTGCCTATGCTTAGGGGATTTTATTCCTACATTCGATAGTTGAGGGATAAATTAAGTTAAATAACTAATTTATGCAACATGTTCAGTTTAGTGCCAGTTATGTATTAAGCCTTGAATAGAAAGCAGCTGTTAATAGCTGCTTGCTTCCTTTGAAAAATCAATTTACAAATGGATATGATATTAGTGTATAGCAGGCACTCACTAAGGAGAGTTGAGATAAAGTGCATAATAAATACTCTTTATATGCTTATAAAATTGATGTAGGATGATAGAATGAATATAAAGACAGAAGGGAAATAACTCCAGTTTAGTTAACTCCAGTAGTTGACTAAAGCCAATGTAGATATCTTACAACACTTTATAAGTTATGAGCAATATGCATATATATAATTTAATTTTTATTTGTTATCTTAATATTACAATCAAATAAATTGTATCTCAGAAGACGTGAAGGGATTGACCCAGTCCTCACATCTGGAAGTAAAATGGCAGCCAGGCTTCTGGAGGCTGCATGTCATGATCTTTCCTCTACGGAAGTATTTCTTGTTATCATCTCTCACATTACTGAATGTGTTATCAACAGGAGATACACCCAATATAAACTACAGCAGAGCCCACAAGCCAGACTGAACATCTAGATTTCACTCTTACCCAGTTTAAAATCCCCAAATTTCTCCAACAGCAAAAATGTATGCCCTAGCTCAGGATGGTGGAAGTGGAAGTGGGTTAGGCTTTAGTTGCTTCCCAGGAGCCATGGCAACTTATGATGGCGGTGTGGCAACTGTCTCCGACATGTCATTCTTTCCATAGAGCCTTTCAATGAGGCTTCATGTCTTACAGCAACAGTTCTCAAAATGACTAGTGTAAATCCCCAAAGGATGTAACTATTTTCTTTGTTGGCAGTACATTAAGCAAAAGCTCATTAAAAGTGTGTGAGTGTTAAGAAGGAGGATGGAAGGATTTCTTTCATACCCAACACAAAAATTTCTCATGCTAGACCCCAGCTCAAGAGGGCTAAGGGATTGTTTTAGGTGGTTGGCTTTACTAGTAGGACAATGCAGGACAAAGACTGAGTATCTCTTGGGAATTTCCTCTAAACTAGAAATCATTACATGATACTTCCTGCGTGAACAACTAAAACTCCCTCCTACTCCACTCCCATTCTCTCCTGGGAAAACAAGCAGACCCTATTACAAGCATTGTGTTCAGCTCTGGAAGATCATGAGAAACTCCAGCTTTTATGCTGTTGCCATTGTGAACTTGGTTTTCCAGGCATCATGAACGCTGGGGAAATTTCTATGAGATAGGGAAGAGGTAACACAAGATGACTATCAACAGAGCTGTAGAAGAGTGCTCTACTTCACTCTACAGGTGTAGTGACTACAGATACATGTAAAGACTACTAAACATTTGTAATAATGAGCATATTTCAGGAGCTATAGTTGCAAAGCAAGAATGCATAGTTTTTCCTTCTGAAATTTGGATAGGCCCATTTAGGAAGAGTTAAGGACTTTTTCACAGGCTCAGAATTAGATCAAGTACTATAGTTATTCAAATAGCCTAGGAGTGGGAAGAGCTAGAGAAAGAGAGAATAGCCAGCATCTTAGTAAACACTTAAGAGTCAAAGCTGGTGAAATTGAATGCTATTATTTTTAAGCTCAGGACTTGAAATCCAGACAAAGCTAAGAGGTTTCAAAGTTGATTGGATTTTAGAATGGAGTAGAAAGTAAGAAAAACACAATCCAAACAAGAAACCCCAAGTTAAGAGTTAGAGTGAGACTGAAGATCCAGTGGGGTCTTCCAACAGTTCTTGGTTATATAGTGCACAGGTGGACTAGCCCTGAATAAAAGACATATGGTTAAAACAGATAATTTTGTTCTCAACAATGCTAAATAACAGGGGTTCATCCGTGATTGCTCCCTTTTAATCTTTTTTAAAATTTATTTTATATTAATTTTTTTTCTGTTGATGCATAGTAATTTTACATATTTACAGCATGGAATGTGATGTTTCAATACATTTATACGCTGTGTAATAATCAAATTATGGTAGCACTATCCTCTTTAATCTTAAAACAGTCTAGTGGTCAATGTCCTAAAGAAAATAAAGTGTGCGCACACACACATGCACAAACACACCCTTTATGCCATAATATGGCATAACTTTCCAGCTCAGGACATACAATATATTATACTGCTTGAATTTCACTTTCACCATATGGTTCTTTAAGTTACTCTTTTCTTCATCTCAGTGATCCTTGTGTCCCCAAAAGACTTTGTGTCTCTCTTTTCCCTCTGAGTTTAAACCTGTGCAAAATGTGGTGGCTTCTACTACTCTTTCCCAGGGTCCAAACTTGAGGAAACATATAGAAGTTTATGCCTTTCTCAAGATATGGTTACCAGGATTTTGAATATGTTTTGGGATAAAGGCAGGCATAAGAAAGTGGTATTTCACGATTCAGGAAGATGAGATATGATTTCTCCTAAATAATAGACACCATGGGTTAGGTGCATGTTACCTGAGACATCTAAGACAGAGTTGCTCTTGTGACCTTAACCTGTTTTGATCACTTTCCTATGTACCCAGTTCAGTTTCCCTTCTCAGAAGCTTCCAGCCCTGTTCTGCTGAAGAAGTAGGCCTGGAACTACATGTTTGCATCAGATTGTGCCTTAGTCTTACCAAAGGTAATTGGACACATTGCAGAATTGTGGTCCTTTAGCTGATTCCCACTTTTGAGAATTTGAACTCAAACATCAAAAGCAGTGCATATTGGGAAGTGAAGGTCTAAGCGCACATAGAGAAGACAGATTTAGAATTCGAGTTAACAGTGTTAACCCAAAGTTAAAAGAATAGTGCCTTATCAAGGAAGCTGGTTTGCAGAGGAAAAAATGGAGCATTCTTATAGAGAAAAAATAAATACATATTTTGTCCCAAGAAAGAAATAGAGAGAAGATGTCTAATGATTTTGAGGTCCCTATGAACTCCCCTTGTTTAACTTCTTGTCTTTGAGTTCTCAATGAGGGTCCTTTATCCTTTCCAAAAAAAAAGGAACAACAAAACAAAAAAATCTTTTTCTTAAACTTGTTTGATAAAAGAACGATCCTTGACTAGAATATCCTACACATGACTGAGTCTCATGGACTGGCAGGTAGATCCATGGGATAGAATGTGTATAAGTTATTTTTAAATGATCCCAATTATCTGTCAAATTAGAGCAATTTAGGATCCAAGCTTCCAGTATGTAGCCCTAGACTTAAAATGGTTTCCTGACCTTAAGATACAGCCTACTTGGGACTTTTAGCAAGAGTTTTAGCCTAATCAGTTAGCACATCGTGTAGGTCATCCATGACTAACCACCTACCAGCCACTACCATTGCGGATGACTAATTATATTCAGCTATAATGCTGGCTGGCTTGGGTCAATTAATTATTGCAATCAAAACTGAATGTGATTAATTAGGTGGTTTTGAGTCACTCAAAACAATTCCATTGCATCATTAATAAAAGGACATGAGAAAAATCTACTTACAATAAGAAATAGGCATGAATAAAGAACTTCATAAGAACTTTTGGTTCATCTTTGAGTCATGGGTATTATAGCAAGGGAGGATTCTCCCAAATGACTTCTGTTACCAAAAAATAATCTAATGAGTCCCCTACACATGTGAAATTATAATAATAGTACCCAATTTGGGGAATACATGGATGTCCATATTAGTCATAATTTGATTCATCTGAGGAGGGGATAAGTTTCTGGATAAAGAAATTTGCTTAAAACAGGTCAAACAGATACTTGCTTAGACTTCTCCAGTTTATTTCATCAGCTCTCTCTTAGAGCTTCCTATTACCAGCATTCCCATAACAATGCCACATTCATGTAGCAGCCACAGTAATCTTTCCAAAACACAAACAAAGTCCTTTCCATCCACCACGGCATGATCCTCAAACTTTCATGGAGGTAAAGATCATCTGGAGAAATTGTTGCACAGACATTCCTGGGGCCCACATTCAAAGATTCTGAGGTAGTTTATATTTGATAGAGTCCAAGTTTATATTTAATTAGCAGCCCAGTGGGTTCCAATACAGTGTCCCAGAGAAAATACATGGTTTTGTATGCTGCAATGGCTTGTGGTGTGGTATGGCTCCTCACAAGGGGCACCGGTTGAGGTATTGCTCCTCACACTTGAGAGCATTTGCTGTGGGGTCTGCCCACAGACCCTGACCCAAATGATGGATGAATAAAACGTACACTGACACACAGATATTCTGTTTTGCCAGTCCTGCTGAGTGTCTGACCGCCTACACACCAAGAGAGGTTTGTCACTGCGGCTGGTCCTGAGCAGCTCGCACTCCAGGCATTTATTTATTATACAATTAACAGCAGAAGCTTTGAGTAAACACACTTATGGATAATTAACATGGTTAGGAGAGTAGTTCTACGAATGATTAAAGCTCAGGTAGCTTGGTCTAAAGTAAATATCACTGGGGGCAACATCCTTGGTCAACCTCCCCCCCACCAAGAGGTCCAACTGGCTCAAAGGTTAGTTAATGGAGGTAGGGTAAATAGACTTAACTGGGGAAGCCTCTATTGTCCCTAGTATTTACCCTATGACCTAATGCTCTAAAGTAAGAACCGGCTGCCTTCAGCCTGTTCAATTATTACAAGCTATGTAACCTTTCGGCCTTCCAAAAGGTTTGTGACTATTTCCTATAACTTTCTCTAATATTTCTCTTTAATATTTCTGCCACCAACCTGAGTGAATCCCAACATTGTGGCATAAAGCCTATAACTCCTTAGCATGGCAAGCAAAGCCCTGCGTGATCTAACCTCACCTGCACCTGGTTTCATGCCCCACTTCTCCATGCCTTCTTGCATACACTCTTCAGCAACACCAAACCATCTGTGGCTCCCCACTCTCCCCCATGCTCTAGCAGGCCTAGGTACTTTTTCTGTTGGTGTTCTCACTCTGGAATGCCCTTCTCCACTTAGGTCTACTGAAATTGGGTAAATGGTTGTACAAGCTCTTGCCAGTGAAAGGCTGAGGGGCTCAACCCAGAGCCAAAATCCAGCTTGTCCCAGGGTGCTGTCAGTATGGAGGCAGGGATACCTTTACCTAATTGAATGCTCAAAGGGCATATGCTTTTGTGGATTTATATCTTCAAAGTGAATAATTTTTCAAATTCTGAAAAACGGCTTGTGCTGGAGGCAGCCCTGTTTCTTCATCTGGGCACAACCCTATTCATCCTCCAAGACCCGCCAGATTACCACTTCTTGCTGGGTTGGATGTCTTTCCTCTCTACCCCTGCATTGCCTCTAATTTCACGCTCATTACATAGTGCCATAATCACTGTGCCTGTTTTTAAGGCTGCTGTCACTTCACAGGCCTGGGTCATAGTAGTTGCACCATAAATATGTGTTACTATGAAGGTATCTCAGAGAAAATTTTGGTAACGACTAATGTGTCTGAGATTAACAAGAAAAGCTGCTCTGGTTTCCAGCCCCCTCTAATATTCAACAAACTTTATTGAGTGACAACCCTGTGCCTTGTACTGTACCCAGCTTTGAAAAGACAGAGGTGGATTCTTTCCTATACTTTTCTTAAAATAAATTTAACTCTTCCCCTGAATCAGTGCTCTGGCTCCCTTGTCACTCATCTCTAGCAACCTCTTGCCTCTCTGTATTAGTCTGTTCTCACACTGCTATAAAGAATACTTGAGACGGGGTCATTTATAAACAAAAGAGGTTTAATTGACTCACAGTAGTACATAGCTGGGGATTCCTCGGGAAACTTACAATCATGGAGGAAGACAAAGGTGAAGCGGGCAACTTCTTCACAAAGCAGGGGCGAGCAGAGAAAACAGCCACTTATAAAACCACCAGATTTCATGAGAACTCACTCAATATCATGAAAACAGCACAGGGGAAATCACACCCATGATCCAGTCACCTCCCACCAGCTTCCTCCCTGTGGGGTTTACAGTTTGAGATGAGATTTGGGTAGAAACCCAGAAGCAAGCCATATCACTGTCTCCTATCAGATCCTAGAAGGCACTACACACTTCATCACCACTGGGCTTTCACCCCTGGTGTTTCCTCCATCTACTCAAATCCTGTTGTCCACTTTGTCAGCATGTAATCATCCTCCAAGAACAAGCTCTTGGTGCATCTTCCAGGAGCCTCTTTTGATTTTCCATTCTACTCCAAACAATACTTTCCTTGAGCCCAAAGTTTGGGGATGATGGTATGCCAAAGGTGTAATTGTCCACTATGCAGAGAGAGAAAAGGTATCACCTGGCGCTTCTCACCAAGGCTTATACTCAGGTATGTTTTTGTTGTTCTCACACAAAGGGGTCTGTTCACTATGCCTGTACTCATGTGATTTGTCTCCACTTGAAGGAGCCCTTTTGCCTAATTTAAACAAAGAGTCATATAGTGGCAGCATTCCCCCTACTTTCTGTAACTTGTTGGAACTTACTGTGATTGTAGCGTGAAGAATTCTGTTTAGGGCTTGTCAGTTTCTGCAGCTACTTTGTATGTTCCATGAGACTGGAGACTTTGTCTTACTGATCTCTATGATCTCTGAAGCAAAGTGCTTGGTTCAAAGGAAACACTGAAAAGACATTTATCAAATCAATGAAACAAAGCCTGGGGAAATCTTCCACTCACTGTAAATGTCCAGCCCACTGACTCACTCAGTGCGTGATTCACACATCCATTCATTTAGTTTTCATTCATTTCTTTTCAATAATATGAACCACTCTGGGTTTCAGTTTTGTCACTATAAAATGAGAGTGATGATCCCTCTTTCACTACCTTACTAGAAATTTGTAAGGTTTAAAAGAGATGATGTTTAAAAGGCATCTATCAATGTGTAAAATAAAGAAAAAGAACCATGGGGAGTGAGGTATTGAAAATATAGATACATTTTGGCATTTTTTCAGGAAATGATTTTGTTAAAGCAGCAATATCACAAAATTAGGTATTTTGAAAAACATAATTCGGTGGTAGCTCAGTTTTGAGTACAGTGCATCTTTCAAAGAGTTAATGAAGCTTTTTAACTGCAAAAATTTCAAAGTCTTCAGTACAGTGATGCTGTCATACACATCCAAGGCATATTTTTCCAAACTTAATTGGCCAGAGAAACTTGTTGATTTGGAATTAGCTAATAAAACAGTCCCCTCTGCCTGAGAACACATTCTAGAAAAAGATTCAGGTAAACATTTTATTTACATGCACAGCCTTTAGTCAACTTAGTGCTAAATTTCACCCAGCAGAAGGAGAATCCTTCTAGGTTTATCAAACAACAGATTTTCAGAAAACTAATGAAAATCTTTGACAGAGGCAGAATAGTATATTTGATTATTTCCCTGGAGCTCAATAAAGCCACAATATATTTCAAAACAAGTTTATTTTTATTACTATAACTGCATTTTGAAGTATTTTGAGATCCATGGTAGACGTTATTTTATGTATCACCTTTGCCCCTGTGTTTCTCCATCTGTCTTAACTCCAGACCATGTAAAGATAGACTCTTCTCTGGAGTGAGGCCCATCTAGGAAGTTATTACAAATCAACTTGAGCCAACACTATTCACTTATGGAAATCATAGCCTCCTGTCTAGCCAATTTATCCAATGCTTCCCCAAAACATGTATTCATTCTAGTTTCCCTGACTTTGCTCATGTTACCTCCTCAATATAAATTCTTCCTTTCTATCCTTCACTCTTCTTTTCCTCTTTGGATCCTTACCTATTTCCCCTTCTTTCTTCTTTCCTTCCTTCTTCCATCTACCCGTCAACCCACAAACATTTATCTGATACTGTATTAGGTCCTGGAGGTACATACACAGCTAAGGTTTTTTATCTGCCTTAAAGAAACTTAAAAAGACAAATATGTAAGCAATGAAGTTTGCAATACAATGTGATCAGCTTATTACAGAGAAATTTATAAGACACAGTAGGTGCACACACACATGCACACACACCCACACACACACATATACACATTGAAGAGACAAATCTTCTAGGGAGGACTAAAAGAGAAGATAAGAGCAGGGACAACTTTCCAGCAGAAGTGTCTAAGAGCAAAATCTTGAATATTAATGTTATGACATACACAAAGACAAAGAGCTGTCCAGTCGGGAGGAAAAATACATGCAAAAGCACAAAGGTTGGAAGCAAAATATATTTGAAGAATAGTGCCTGACAACAATAGCTAATATTTTTGGGGTGCATAGTGTGTTTCAGGTACTGCCTAAGTGGCTTAACTCAGTAACACTTTAAATTTTGTTTTATTATTATGCCCATCACACAAACAAGAAATGTGAAACCACGGGTCACAGAGGTAGTTAATTACTGGAGCAAGGGCTGAACCTTAGACTTCTGTGTTCTAAGATCTGGTTGCTCAATCGCTTTTATGTGGCTGTGAAACAGGAGAAGAGTGAGATGAAGTCACATAAGAAAGGAGCTGCCATCTCACAGAGGGTCTTTTATGCCTTCCTTAGGTCTGTAAAAATTTCTGGATGCCTTCCCTGGCCACTCTCAACGGACTGTAACACTCTCCTCTTTTGGAGTCTCATAGGCACTTACATGCACATAACCTGCCCACATCCCTTGAACTGAACAACTGGATTGATGTGTTATTTAACTTACTCTCCTAATTAGATTCTGAGGTATCCAGTGGCAGGCACTGCATCCTCTTTTCCCCTTGATGCTTTGGAGAAGGATCTCCACAAAATAGACACTTAATTGAAAAAAAAATGAATGAATGAGCCCTTGAATCAGCATCAAAAGTAGTAACTCAAGGTTTCATCATGGATAGAGCATTTTCACATAATTGACTCTGATAAAAATAAGGCTATGAAGTAGGTACAATCTTCATGTCTATTTTAGATATGGGGAAACTGAGACTGAAGAACTGGGGGTTAGGTTAGTGTCATTCAATGTTGCAATGGCAAAGGAGTGGGTAGAAATTGAAGCTCTGGAGGTTCTAATCCCATTCACTAGTTTTCCGTTCCATCTATGCTAATCATTTTCAAAAATACTTTAAGAGAAAGAGGAGAGGCATTTGTAGGAATAGAGTCTATATTTGATGCATTTAATCCTAACTTGTTTCTAAAACTCCATTACCATCCCAGAACCTAGCCCATAATCCAGGTTTCATTTGCTGAGGTAAAATAACATATCATGGAAGCAGAAATGGATAACGTTGGTCGAGTTGCTAAGAAACCCAGAACATTTTTAAATATGCCAGGTCATTGTCCTACAGGGAAACCAATAATATGTCATGTCTCCATAGTAACTCACTATGAACAGGATGTGAGTTGAAAATAGAGGAAACTATGAGAATGGTAATCAGTAATAAACCTGAAAAATGCTGAGTAAGAAAATATTCAGTATGGTTAAAAAACTAGGAGAGAATTAGCAGGTAAAGCATGAGCTTTAGATTCGAAGAGACTGAGTTGAATCCCAACCCTCCATTGAAAAGTGTAAAACCCAGGCAAAACAGTGAAACTCTCTGAACTGCATTTCCCCAGCTGGGATGTACAAGTGTTAAGCATTGCCCTACTAAACTCCCAGGGATGCTGTGATAAAAGGCTACACAGACATAATATATTTTTTGAAGAATCATTAGCATTTCTGTCATTAAAGAGGCACATTGTCTCACATAATCTGAGACAGTCAACAACTAAAGGTTTATTTTAATTTGGCTCTGGCTTATTTTACGTTGTCGAATTTTCTGTTTGTGAAATTTTATTTGTCAGATTTGTTATGACTGGGATGAAGTTAAATCAATTGGTTGTTTACTTGTAAGAAGCTTTGAAACCCAGATTTCAGCCATTATCTCCCTACGAATATGACCCTGAGCAAGTCGTTTGGCCTCCTGGTAAAATAACAATAATAATATTGACAAATAATACCCTTAGACTCTCACGAGGGGATCCCTGCCTGAACCCTGTGCCTCAGTGGGCTCAGAGCTTTGCAGTATTTCCTGAAAGTGGTCTAAGTCTGCCCCTTCCCCGCTACCCCCCATTGCTTGGAACCTGCTGAGAACAACAGTACAACCCAGACAGAGGACTCCAATCTCGTACCAGGACTTGTGTGGACTTCAGTCCCCCATTTCTACCCTTCAGAGCAGTATCCAACCATCTTCCCTCTGTGGGGTCAACCAGTTGTCCCAAGCTGCTCTGAGATCTGTGTCTATGAGGTCATTGTTGGGCCTAGCCCTGGTTCTAGGAGTATGGCCTGGTGAAAAAATTACTTCCATTGGTCAGTGTGGTTTTTCTTTCATGGTAAAGGGCAAAATTAAGCTTCCAGAAAGGTACTAACGTGTTGATTTGGGGTGACTTTCACTCACACTGCATATAGGAAAAGTTCAGGTCTCTGACCCAACAAGAGCCCACTGCCAACCCTTCAACCTAAGCTACATGTATAGGCCTGTGCATCAGTTACCATCCATTTATGTATCGACTGTGGTACCATCTTTGGTCTACAGCACCTGAGGGTAGCTGAAGTAGAGTTATAAATTTTTTATGCTGTGCCACTGATATCTGGGGTCCCAGTCACTGACCCCCATTGAAGGTTCTGTGTTATATTGAAGATATTCCTCAAGAGTTGGCTACATCTGTCTCCCGCAAAATCTTCAGAGACTTGCTCAACAGCAACGAGCCCTTCCAATTGATGCTACTCTTGCTTCTGACTAATATAGTGACATTGTACTCTCCCCAGGTAGATCTTAAGTCATGCTGAATGAGAGATAGAGATTTTTTTAAATAAATTGGACTATTCTGTCCACATTCCTCCATGCCGGGGTCAATACATTAGAGGCAAAAGTGTGATCACCATTGGAAGAGATCACATTCTAAGAATGCAGTGATTACTGCCTTAAGAGTTCAGGAGCAGGAATGGTTGATGGATGCACCTTTATGCTATACAATTCTGAACAGTTAATATAACATGGCTAGAAAATGAATCATCATTCAAGTTTTCCTGCATATTTTGGGTAAGACTTGCACTTTTGTTCATCATCAATAAAGCACCATAATAACATCAGAGAGCCACTGAAAGTCAATATACACAAGTGGTTAAAGAATGATGCTGCATCGGAGTAATGTTATAGCTGGTAATTTGTTGTAAATTATATTAGGGAACTGCAGATGTAAGAGAATCTATATTGTTCCAACACAAATAGGTTCCAAAGAGCCATGCATTATGAGTAATGCTACAGTTTCTTCTAATGTGAAATATGAAATTTGATATTAAGAATGGCATGTTTGACAAATAAAGAATATGGAGAAATGACTCCTGTACTTGAACACAAAGAGACAGTGCCCAGATACTAGAAAAAGTCTTTATGTGCAATGATTGGACAAAAAACAAATATGTAAGTACCTCTTCTCTACACATAATTCTAAATCCTCACTGATAAACCACTATGCTTCACGTGGACTCATTAGTTTTATAATGTATTTTTAATCAAATTGCATGTTTAGATAAGGACCCCACCAGACATACTTACATCAGGCCTTATACATTGCAAGGTGACAGATGCTGACTATGCTTTTGTCACAGGGATAATAAAAATACTATCACCACCACCAACAACTATTATTATTATATTAATTATTCTGTTAGAAAGAATAATAATTACTAGTAAAAGGTAAAAAGCCATTCCTGACACATGCATGTCCCCTCACCCCTGAGAAAAACTGACCTCTCCCTTTTTTATGCCACCTTTCTTCCTATTCATGGTAGCAGGAACACCACACTGTGCCTGTTTCATGCCAGGTGTATGAGCTTTAGGAGAGGGATCATATACGATTGTTTTCTGAATTCCTAGCACTTACCACAAATCCTGATGCTGCATTGGCATTCAAAGCTTTTTGGTGAATGAATAAAGGAATTAATTAATTTATGAATTACAATGTGAGATAGAAATGGAAAATTATTACAGTAATATTATCATTTCTTTATAAACTCACATTTTAGGACAGAATGAGCCAGAGTGATGAATTGA
The DNA here is from genome assembly GCF_028858775.2 of Pan troglodytes. Classification (NCBI taxonomy): domain Eukaryota; kingdom Metazoa; phylum Chordata; class Mammalia; order Primates; family Hominidae; genus Pan; species Pan troglodytes. Next base: position 141,865,495 of record NC_072405.2, read on the forward strand.
CAAAATGATGCAGAGGTATAGCATTTATTTTTCAATTAAAAGGGAATAATTTATTAAAATATTCTATAGTAGGTATCTTAAACCAATGATTCTATGAGTCTCATAGCCTTTTCACCCACCATGAGAATCAGCTTTCATGCCTACCAAACATACAAATTTCTGAGCCCCACACCAATCCTATTTAATCAGAATCTCTGGGCTAGAGGATGGGAGTTTGGTGGGGGAGGCATGAGGCCCAGGAATCCACATACTTAAAAATATTTTTCAGTTGGTTCTTTAGTACTCTGATGTTTCAGATTCATTTTTATAGAGTAATATATTCATCTCAATTTTTTGCTATTCAGTTTCTGAATCACATGAATTCTTGCACCTTTAATTAAAAAGGAAATGGGATTCAATACCAGGAGACTTCATGAGTCACAAATTGGTTTATGTTCTTCCATGACCACACTAGACAACTGGGGGACATTTACCTGCTGCTATGGCATCCTGTTATTTTAGTATCATAGGATTTCTTACATGTTACTTCTATTGCATGTAATATCATTTTTCCTCTTGTCTACAGTGTGAGCTACATGAGGACATGGACCAAGGCTATTTGGTTTATCATTATGTTTCTAGCTGCTATCACAGTGCCTGGCCTTCATGAATGCATGGACAAATAAATGAGTTAGTAGGAATGACTGAATGAGTAAATAAGCAAATGAAGAAAATACTTTCATCTGATATTAGTTTCATCACATTTAATTAAATTAATTAATTAATTAATTTTTTGAGATGGAGTCTTGCTCTGTGGCCCAGGCTAGAGTGCAGTGGCATGGTCTCAGCTCACTGCAACCTCCACCTCCCAGGTTCAAGGGATTCTCCTGACTTAGCCTCCTGAGTAGCTGGGATTACAGGCACACACCACACACCCAACTAATGTTTGTATTTTTAGTAGGGATGGGGTTTCATCATGTTGGCCAGGCTGGTCTCGAACTCCTGACCTCAAGTGATACACCTGCCTCAGCCTCCCAAAGTGCTGGTATTACAGACATGAGCCACCATGCCCAGCCCTATTTTTACCTTTTGTTCCATGACAATTTTGGTTTTTTTTCGGAGACAGGATCTTGCCCTGTCACCTAGGCTTGAGTGCAGTGGCATGATCACAGCTCACTGCAGCCTCGACCTCTTGGGCTCAGGCAATCCTTTCATCTCAGCCTCCTGAGTTCAGCTACTTCCTGAGGAAAATGCCTTTGGGAACTATCTAAATTAATGATAACTAATTAAATGGATAAAAGAAAGAAAAAAAAGGAACATGATCAGTGAACAACATCCCTTTACTCTCTGTGTTTTCCATTTATGAGGATTTGGAACCTTAATATATCTTAAAGAAGAACAAAAACAAGAACAAAGTTAGTAAATTCCAAATATGAACCATGCATCTACCAAACAAGAAGATGACTAGATGACTTCATCAATCACCAGGGCAAGCAAAATATGAGAAATGCCTAATGATGCAGGGCATTCAACTCTGACTCCATTCAGTCCCGTGGCTAAAGTCTCATACTTTCTCCCTATGTCTTCACTGTTAGAGTTTCAGAGAGTGTGTCTTTGTTATGTTTGAGGGGACAAAAAAAAGAAGAAAAAAAGCCTTTAAATTTATTGGCAAGCAAATCAGGGCTTAAATTTAGGGATGGGGGAAATTATTCATATTAGTTTACAAGAAGACTTCAAAAAGTTTGTGGAAAGATAAAAATTAAAAATATAAACTTTATATCCCAATATAAGCCCCATCAAGTTCAAGACACTTTTTTAGTGACAATATCAGTCATTTAGTCCATCCCTAAAAAGTGAGAATCCTGGGAATTTAGCCATGTCAATGCAATCTTTTTAAAATTATTAACTGAAGAAAAATGGGTGCCCTTTACAGATGTTTTTAGATTAGGAAACAAAAAGAAGTCAGAACAAGCCAAATCATAGCTGGAAGGTGGATGCCTAATAATTTCCCACTGAAAATCTCACAGAATTATCCATGTTTGATAAAAGGAATGAGCAGGAGGATTGTCACCATGAAGAAGCACTCTCTGATGAAGCTTTCCAGGACATTTTTCTGCTAAACCTTTGGCTAACTTTCCCAAAACAGTCTCATAATAGGCAGATGTTAGTGTTCTTTTGCCTTCCAGAAATGCCACAGGAAAAATATCTTGAGCATCCCTCATATGGTTTGGCTTTGTTCCCACCCAAATCTCATCTTGAATTTCCACATGTTGCGGGAGGAACCTGATGGGAGGTAATTGAATCATGAGGGCAGGTCTTTCCCGTGCTGTTCTTGTGACGGTGACTACGTCTCATGAGATCTGATGGTTTTAAAAACGGGAGTTTCCCTGCACAAGCTCTCTTCTCTTGTCTGCTACCATGTGAGACATACCTTTCATCTTTCACCATACTTGTGAGGCCTCCCCAGCCCCATGGAACTGTAAGTCAGTTAAACCTCTTTCTTTTGTAAATTGCCCAGTCCTGGGTATGTCTTTATCAGCAGCATGAAAACAGACTAATACAATCTCCCAAAAAACGTTGCCATGATTTCTGCTCTTGATCAATGTGCTTTTGATTTGAGTGGACCACTTCCACCTCTTGGTAGCCATTGCTTTGACTGTGCTTTGTCTTCAGGATCATACCGTTAACATATTTCATCTTCTATTACAATTCCTTGAAGAAATGCTTCAGAATCTTGATCTTACTTGTTTAACATTTTTTTGAAAGCTCTGCTCTTGTCTGCAGCTGATCTGGGTACAATGGCTTTGGCATCCATCGAGTGGAAAGTTTGCACAACTTCAGTTTTTCAGTCAGAATCATGTAAGCTGAATCAACTGAAATGTCTATGGTGTTGGCTATTGTTTGTACTGTTAATCATTGGTTCTCTTCCATTTTGGCATGAACAAGATTGATTTTTTTCCTCTCAGATTGTTGTGGATGGTCTCCCATCTTAGGCTTCATCTTCAATATTGTCTTGTCCCTTCTTAAAGTGGGCTACCCATTTGCAAAAGATACCAGTCTTATTGGATTAGGAGATGATCTTTCTTCATTATGAACTCACCTTAACTAACTATAGCTGCAGTTATCTTATTTTCAAATAAGGTTACATCCTGAGGTACTGGAGGTTAGTACTTCAGCATACTAATTTTGGGGGGAGTGTCACAACTCAACCTATAACAGAATGTAAACTCAGCGAAGATACCAATTTTTTCTTGTGATCACTGCCATAACTCCAAAACATAGATTGTCTAGCACATCATAGATGACCAATGTATACTTACAGAATAAATGCATGTGTCTGTTAGCCAATCAAATCTACATCTCTAGTGACATATCTGATGCTCTTTACACTATATAATTATGCCTCGTCCTCTCTTTGTCTTATCCATTCCAGCTTCTTGAAAATTTATTTCTAATTAATCTCTTTTGTAAAACTGTTCTCCCACTACTATTACAATAATAATCCCAATTAATCATTAACTCATATCTAGTATGATAATCACTAACATAGTCATTATCTAAATATTAAAAATGTGTGCTTTTCTCACTAGCATTTTTATTATTAATTATATGTCATCCCAAAAGTATATGATTTTTCTGGAGCAGGGAAGAAGGCACTAGCGAGACATCAAAGACATCAATCTATATACTAGCTGTCTTGGCAATGTACTTCCTGGCTCCCATTCTCTCAGGGCTGGAAAAATCTACTCCTTATCTTCAGGCCCATCTCTGCCTGGGTCTGAGGGTCAATACTAACCTAAACATGTAGGGATCTAAGGAACTTCATTCTGACTGAGACATACATTATAGTTTCAGAAATACATGCATAAATCGATGAACAGCCTACAAGAAGAGGATCTTAAGAAAAGGATGGAAAACCTTTATATTTGCCCAATATTTAGGAAAGAAAGTCTAGGTTCAGAATGCAGGGATGACTCAAATAACTCCTCTAATTCTGAGGTGTTAAGAGGTGCGGTTTTATTCATTTATTCAAAAAGACAAAAATTGTTTTGGGGCATGTACTAGATACCCAGCACTGTAACAAGCAACGGAAATATTGCAGAAAAGAAGACAACCATGCTCCCTACCCTTAGGAAACTTGCAGTTTAGCAGAGGGGAAAACATATTCATGTAAGAAATGAAGCCTAAAAGTAATTGATGTCAGTTGTTAAGAAGGAGAAAAAAAAAAGATTAAGCATGTATATCAGAGTAACTAATATTTATGTGGAATCAAGAAGGGCTTTTCTTCCAAAAGTTTATTATTTTTAAAATTGAAATAAAGAATGCCTGGAATCTCCATGGTTGAAGGATAGAGAAAAAGTAAAATATTTTACTACCAATGAAGAACCTGTGATGATTACAATAATAGGATTCACCATTGTTGGATTGTGACTGGGTGAAACAGAAGGTTGTTTCCAGACTGCTGAATCAGAAAACTACTGTGCAGGTGTGAACACTCAGGCCCAAGGAGACACGGTCCATTTTCTCTCTTCATGGAACCTGCTCACCCTAAGCATGAAACAGCCATCACTGTTTTTTTTAATTATACTTTAAGTTCTAGGGTACATGTGCACAACGTGCAGGTTTGTTACATATGTATACATGTGCCATGTTGGTGTGCTGCACCCATTAACTCGTCATTTACTTTAGGTATATCTCCTAATGCTATCCCTCCCCACTCTCCCCACCCCACGACAGGCCCCGATGTGCGATGTTCCCTTTCCTGCATCCAAGTGTTCTCATTGTTCAGTTCCCACCTATGAGTGAGAACATGCGGTGTTTGGTCTTTTGTCCTTGCCATAGTTTGCTGAGAATGATGGTTTCCAGTTTCATCCATGTCCCTACAAAGGACAGGAACTCATCATTTTTTATGGCTGCATAGTATTCCATGGTGTATATGTGCCACATTTTCTTAATCCAGTCTATCATTGATGGACATTTGGGTTGGTTCCAAGTCTTTGCTATTGTGAATAGTGCCACAATAGACATACGTATGCATGTGTTTTTATAGCAGCATGATTTATAATCCTTTGGGTATATACCCAGTAATGGGATGGCTGGGTCAAATGGTATTTCTAGTTCTAGAACCTTGAGGAATCTCCACACTGTCTTCCACAATGGTTGAACTAGTTTACACTTCCACCAACAGTGTAAAAGTGTTCCTATTTCTCCACATCCTCTCCAGCACCTGTTGTTTCCTGACTTTTTAATGATTGCCATTCTAACTGGTGTGAGATGGTATCTCATTGTGGTTTTGATTTGCATTTCTCTGATGGCCAGTGATGATGAGTATTTTTTCATATGTTTGTTGGCTGCATAAATGTCTTTTTTTGAGAAGTGTCTGTTCATACCCTTCGCCTACTTTTTGATGGGGCTGTTTGTTTTTTCTTGTAAATTAATTTGAGTTCTTTGTAGATTCTGGATATTAGCCCTTTGTCAGATGAGGGCAAAAATTTTCTCCCATTCTGTAAGTTGCCCATTTACTCTGATGGTAGTTTCTTTTGCTGTGCAGAAGGTCTTTAGTTTAATTAGATCCCATTTGTCAATTTTGCCATTGCTTTTGGTGTTTTAGACATAAAGTCCTTGCCCATGCCTATGTCCTGAATGGTATTGCCTAGGTTTTCTTCTAGGGTTTTTATGGTTTTAGGTCTAACATTTAAGTCTTTAATCCATCTTGAATTAATTTTTGTATAAGGTGTAAGGAAGGGATCCAGTTTCAGCTTTCTACATATGGCTAGCCAGTTTTCCCAGCTCCATTTATTAAATAGGGAATCCTTTCCCCATTTCTTGTTTTTGTCAAGTTTGTCAAAGATCCGATGTTTGTAGACGTGTGGTAATATTTCTGAGGGCTCTGTTCTGTTCCACTGTTCTATATCTCTGTTTTGGTACCCTCTCTCACCACTCCTATTCAACATAGTGTTGGAAGTTCTGGCCAGAGCAATCAGGCAGGAGAAAGAAATAAAAGGTATTCAATTAGGAAAAGAGGAAGTCAAATTGTCCCTCTTTGCAGATGACATGATCGTATACTTAGAAAATCCCGTTGTCTCAGCCCAAAATCTCCTTAAGCTGATAAGCAACTTCAGCAAAGTCTCAGGATACAAAATCAACGTGCGAAAATCACAAGCATTCTTATACACCAATAACAGACAAACAGAGAGCCAAATATGAGTGAACTCCCATTCACAATTGCTTCAAAGAGAATAAAATACCTAGGAATCCAACTTACAAGGGATGTGAAGGACCTCTTCAAGGAGAACTACAAACCACTGCTCAATGAAATAAAAGAGGACACAAACAAATGGAAGAACATTCCATGCTCATGGATAGGAAGAATCAACATCGTGAAAATGGCCATACTGCCCAAGGTAATTTATAGATTCAATGCCATCCCCATCAAGCTAACAATGACTTTCTTCACAGAATTGGAAAAAGCTACTTTAAAGTTCATATGGAACCAAAAAAGAGCCCGCATTGCCAAGTCAGTCCTAAGCCAAAAGAACAAAGCTGGAGGCATCACGCTACCTGACTTCAAACTATACTACAAGGCTACAGTAGACATCACTCTTGGTTCAGAGCCTGTGAGGTCCAGTATCTCACTAAAAGAGGCCCTATTCCCCCTTGACAGTGTGCCAAGGTTCTACACAATAAGCTTCTGTCTGAGAACCACATTCAGGTCAGGTCTCTGCCGTATGTGTGTGCTCCATGAGAGGTCAGGGTTACTGCAGGCCAGACGTGTGCTGCCCAAGGGACCTAGGCTAGGCCTGTCTTTATTTGAGGGTGGCTTTGGAGCTAAGCTTCAACAAGTTTAATGTTGAATTTTCAAATCTCTTATGGGCAATAAGTGCTCCTGGCATGTAAGTATATTTGCCTGTAAAAAAGAGAACACTAGGAGAAATATTTTGAACTATGTTCAGATATTCAAGGCAGTTCATATTTAGTTTAAGAGGTGGTCTTTAGAATCAGGTGGCTGTCAGTTTGAATCATGGCCTTGTCAGTTAATGACTGCATGATATTCAGAACGTTACTTCATATTTTTGAACTTCAGTTTTCTAATATGAAAACGGGGTTAATAGCAGCACTTACCTCATAAACTATTGTGAGGAAAAAAGAAGATATAACATACAAAGTGTTTAGGACAATTATTTACACACTGTACATATTTAATACGTATACTCTGGTTCTTATTCCTGGTAGGGTTTTTGAGATTGTGCACAACTTCTGATCAAGGCATGTCAGAAAACAAACCTTATAACCAATGGGTATTTGCATTTTATCCCTGTTTCTCCTTGAGTGGACTCAGTCATTCTCTCGCAAAACCTCATACATCAAACATATCTATGTGCCTTCTCAGAGTCTCTCATTCTCAACTGTCTCCCACACATATACCCACAAACTTCCCCTCAGCTATCACCATGACTCACAGACCACATGTGAACCCAGGCCATCTATGACCCGATATTGAACAGTTTAGGGTCTCTGGCTCTTCTTCCCTCTTCCCACCTGTGTGTCCCAGGACCTGGGTTCCATAGCAGCTGTCAAAGGTGTCAGTTCATTGTTGGAAATTTTAACCAGTGGGACAGGAAAAAGTAGAGAGCCTGTGGCCAATTTTCTGTTTCTCTCTACAACATGTCAATGCGCTGTTCTGTACAGCCAGATATGTCAAGAATGCCCTCATGACAAACAGGACATACCTTCATAGAAACCAAATAGGGCTCTTCTTGGCTCAACATGAAGCAGAGGCCAGAGTGGTTAATGCATTGTTTTGCATTGTTTCCCATGTTTCCTTACTTTCTTCACTTTTCCCTCCCTCTTGCCTCCTAAGATTATATTTCCCAAATAAAACATTGACAGTTAATTTATACCTCAGGTTCTGCTTCTAGAAAACCCTACCTAAGATTATTGGTAACAGAAGTGGTCTTACAAACACTCTCAGGAAGAATTTAGGAATTGGATTTCCCACTGGTGTGAAGGCAATAAAACTCTATTGCTTGTAGTAAGTGGCATCATGAGTACATAGGTTTCTATCTGTCATTAATGGGATCAGAAGCAAACTTTGGAAGATTGAGTAGCTCTGATGCTTAATCAATTTGGTACCTATGAAAATTATAAGAATTGTGGAGCAGAGTCGTTTTCTGGGGGGTGGGGGCATGGGAGATTTTGTACACACACCAAAACAAATTCCAGTGCTGGTTAATTGTCAACTGTAAGCATGATCTAAAAGCCAGAAACATCTATGATAAATTAAAAGACACTTTTAGCCCTTGCAGCCAGAGGTCAGACTATGCCGTAGAATAGATTGTAGCAGGGGTGGAAGAATTGCAAAGATTAAAGGAACTGTCTCAACAAGTCTCGTATATCAAAATCAGAGGCCTGATAAGAAGAAAGCTGAATCTTGGAAAAGGATTATTTGGGATACGGTATAAGATAGGTGTTGGATAGGAATATCTAGGCTAATGAGCCAGATATTAGCCACCTCCTAATCCTCTAAACTCTAATCCTCTAAACTCTCTTCATAGCAGAAGAAGCTTTTTACTCTTTTCCAGATGAGACCTCCTTTTGCCTGGGGATCATGCAATGGATTCACCTGAACTGGTGCTTGCACTATGATACTTGATCTCCTACCACTTTCCCTGTCCCCAGCTTGATAACTAGAGTCAAGTTTAGCAGAGTCCCAGAAGAGAAGGGCTATACACTAACAGACTTGTAAAATCTAGCTCATATGATCTGGAAGGAACTGAAGAAACGCATGTAAGAATAAGTATGGTGGCTGTTAACCAGGTGAGAAAAATAGAACAATGAACAGGATAGAATTTATTGGCAGGAAGGCACTTACCTAATACTTGATATTAATAATCTGAGATGAGTTTGGTGAGACAGATGGCTCTTCCAGGCCTGGACTGGAAGATGGCTCACAGTAGAGCAAAGTGGAAGTGCCAGGACATTTCAGCATGCTTACAAAAAAGGAGTCTCTGTTGAATTTGATTTTTACATCACCTTAGACCGACACAGCTTCTACTCCCCTGGCCTACAGAGGTCTTAGCAATGGGTTTCTATGTCCTTATGGCTTCAATCCAGGTTTCTACTACTGCCACAGCCAGCCCCACATGTAGCCACAGACACAGCATCACATTATTATGCCACATTTGCATCATGGCTAGGCTGTATCCCTGGGGGAATCCAGGCCAATTTGCTAAAATAGTGTATCTTCCATTTGCCTCCAAACATGCAATGGCCTCACCTAAACAGATGCCTCACAAAATGGCTTTTTTTGTATATTTACTTCATTACCCCTCAAAGCATTCAGGCTAATAACGAAGGTTAGACCTGAGACCAATTTAAGTGACAATATATAATCCCTGATCCAGAAGAAAAAAACATATACATCTAAACAATTGCAAAACATGACTATGTACTACAGGAACTAGGGGAACATGACTACAGAATTCATTAACCAAGAGAACTCAAATGCAACTCCATAATTAGATTCCAGGAAGGATTGGATATTGGTTTGCTAGGTTGACTTCTTGAACCTTAGACACAGTGATGACCCCCAGTAAATGAGATCAAGATGTCAGAACTGCCTTGGCATAGTATTGAGGGAAAAAAAAAGAATGGGCAAGAAAGTAGGGATCTTCCTATCCATGACCCCATAACTGCATTCCCCAGGAAAGCCCAGGGATTCTCCTTTTACCAAAGCAAAAATGAACATAACAATGAGGAAATAACTGGCATTGTTAGACGTTCAGCACAGGCTGACCTCTGTAGGCTGGTATTTGGAGCCCACTTCAAGTATGGGATTGCCTCCAAGAGAAAAATCTGCCTTTCTCCTTCTTGAGTCCCCTTGCATTGGAGCTAATAACCAGGTGCTCAACAAATTCCCCCTTGTTTCATGTATTTAAACCAGATACAAGAAATTATCCTAGCTTGGAACTGAACTTACATTAATTCCAGGCTCTGAATTTTTTTTCTTTCTTCTAGGTTTATAAACACACACACACACGTTTTTAATATGTTTCTCCCCAGTACATTTTTATTTCTAGAATAATTTGGTTAAAATAATGCCTCCATAATGAACTCATGCTTGCCTACCTCTTTTTGAGATACTCTGTTTTCTCCTCTTTGACTCTGTATAGGATAGAAAATAAAACTTTTGACTTATTTGTTCCATAAAGGCAAATGGGAAGAGGCCACTGAATTTGCTCTTTAGATTCTCTTCATTGCAGTGTATGCAACTTCCCAAATTAGGGCCAAGTCATTTTAAGCATGCCACTACAAAGTGGGACATTTCTTTTTTCTTTTTCTTTTTTTATTAGACTTTAAGTTCCGGGGTACATGTGCAGAATGTGCAGGTTTGTTACATAGGTATACACGTGCCATGGTGATTTGCTGCACCCATCAACCCATCACCTACATTAGGTATTTCTCCTAATGCTATCCTTCCCCTAGCTCGCCACCCTCCAACAGGCCCCAGTGTGATGTTCCCTTCCCTGTGTCCTTGTGTTCTCATTGTTCAACTCCAAAGTGGAACATTTCTATAAAATTGCACTATCTTGAAAATATACAGGTGCTTTTATTTCCTCAATAAAACCTCTTCCCACTTGTTTTCTATTTATAAAGACCCCCTCCAGCCTCTCACCAAATGGCTGAGTTTCAACTCTTCTTGACACCCGAAAACCCAGCTGTCTTTTGAAACAGAGAAAAACAACCTCCTGTAGAATCTGAAATGGCTGCTCACAGGACAGAAAAGAATTTAGGCTGTTTTTTGTCTCCCAGTAACTCAATTGATCAGCAACTTCTCAGGACAGAGTGTGAGTCTCTTCTCTATGTATACCCCATGGCCAGCACTTTTGCAGCTACATAGGAAGCACCTTATGAATCTTGAGTTGATTTTCTTTTGTAACTGAGACTTGTTCTAAGCAGGTAAAGTGAGGTGTGTCATAAATAAGCATAGCCAGCTTTGCTGATTTCTTCCTGTGTGTGAACCACTGTTCTATGGGCTTTCCGTGTATTCTTCCCTTTGACCCTCATAATAACTTACTGTTATCTCTTGCTGCTAGATGATAAAAGACAGACACATTGTGGTCAAATAACTTGTGCAAGTTTATTCAGCTTCTCGGGGTTAGCTCCAGGGCAGCATAGGACATAGAGTGATTCACTGCATAAAATCATGGGAACGATCTGCTAAGAGCCCAGCAAATGCATGGGAGCAGTTTCTAGAATGGGTCTCTGGGCTGCAGGAATATTTCCTTACAATCCCTGCATCTCCATTTTCATGCAGATTGCTGATATCTATGCTCCATCCCCCTCAACCTTTTCTTTACCTCCCCAGCCTCCCTTATTACATTTCTATCCAGGCTTGGCACATATCTTGTTGAGTAGATTTTAGAATTCTACTGTCACCAGTTCTATTCTGACCTTATTGATAAGAAGCTTTTCTGACCTACCTCAACACACAGACACCAGTTATTGATTAGAGACTGTTTGGCACTGTACTACGTATTTGGTTAAGTTTTTCTTTATTATGGCAAAACCTGTTAGCACCCAATCTGCCTTCAAAATCCATTTGAAACCATACAAATAAACAACAACTGCTTATGCCTTCAGTTGGCATGAAACAAACATAATGCCCTATGAGGTTTCCTAAAGATGTCATAGGGTTTCTTGTTTGCTTTGTTATTCCTCAAAAATTTCTCACACTTTTACCATCTCAAGACTTAGCCCTCTTGAACCTTAGATGCAGCCACTGATATTTGTGTGGGCTCTTATTTTTTAGTAAGTTTACTTTTCATTTGATAACTTAGATAGATTTAGTATATTGAATCATTTCTAACCACATACCACAGTACTATGTTCATAGAAATCCTTAAGGAATTTGCTGGAAAATGTTATCACTTTCTGTAGTTTCTTTGTTTCTGAAACTCTTCATTGTATTTGTGAATTCCTAGAAATTTCTTAACCATGTTGAATGCTCTAGCCTTCTAAATCTCAGCCTATTGAACATGTGGACTACATTATTAATTCAGCTGATTATTCTTGAGCATTATATAATGTGCTCAGAACTATGCTCTGTGGTCAGAAATAGTTTCCCAAACAGACCTAATCCTTGTCCTCAGAGAGCTCGCAGTCAACTAAGGAATCCCTGATTACCAGGGTCCATCATAGTCAAAGAAGCTGTGTAACAGCCAATGACAATTAATGCTACCACTAAAGATAACAACATCATATATTTGTGTAGCCCTCCGAAATTTATAAGTGCTTCTGTGGGCATTAATGCATGTGTCCTGATGGAGCAAAGACATTCTCTTTCTTACCTGAGAGATGAGAAGCATGATGTTAAAATCAAGTAATGTCTAGGCTAAGGCTGCCTCAGAGAGAAAGGCTTTTACAAAGACCTTTTATCCCTCAATATTACAACACCCCAAGCCGCCCTCGATGCTTCCATCTCTTGTCACCTGGCACCACTCTGTCTCCACTTATTGGTCCACCCATATCCACACTGGGGCAGGGGTTAGAAAGGAAATTGATAAGGAGGAAACTTTATTAGGAGATTGACCTTGTTACATTGCCTTTGTTAATAACCTCTGATGCTGGCAGAGGTTGAAGGACTTCAATTTGCTTTAGGATCACAGAATTGGTCAGCGGAACAATCATAACTAAATTAAAGACAGAAAATTGTACAATCAGATGCAAAGAGTTAAACTCCTCTTTTGTGCATAAATAAAAGAGTGCATTGAATTCTTACAGGTAGTTTGCAGCATTTGGTGTGTCATAGAGAACACGAGATGTATACTCCTACTAACTCACTAGATCTGTGATCTTGAAAAAGTAACATTACCCCTTTGACCCTGTTTCTAGGATTGTACCATGTGAACTAGGGCTAAGCCTATCAGTACATTTCTTCTCTCTGACCGCATAGATTGACCAGAGAATAATAAGTGACCTAAGCCATTACAACCATGGTAAATTATACTATAATACTACAACTATTGGGACAATGATGTTCTATTTCCTGCTGGACATGAAAGTGAAGGTATATATAGCTTTAAGAAATTATTGGCAGCAATTTTTCAACTTTAAGGAAAATTAAACTTCCGTTGAAATTGACCCAGAAGAAGGCAGGCCAAGGAAACTAGGAGAATATAGGTCCTGGTGACATTTACTTGTGCCTCTGGTTCAAGCTGTGCATGAATCTAGATTACCAAGGTATTTTTCAGTTATTCAAGCAATTGCATTTCCTTTGGTTTTTATACCAATTGGAGTCAGGTTTTATATCATTGCAACCAAAGCTTCCATACAATTATTAATAGTAAAACCAATATTTAATGGTGAATTCCTGGCATTAAAAGAAGATAAAGAGAGAAATATCATGAAATAAAAGGAAAAAGCAATGTAACAAGCTCAATCTCCTAATAAAGTTTCTTCCTTATCATTTTCCTTTCTAAACCCTGCCCCAGTGTGGATATGGGTGGACCAATAAGAGGAGACAGAGTGGTGCCAGGTGACAAGAGATGGAAGCACTGGGGGAGGCTTGGGGTGTTGTAATATTGAGGGATAAAAGGTCTTTGTAAAAGCCTTTCTCTCTGAGGCAGCCTTAGCCTAGACATTACCTGATTTTAATGTCATGAAGTTGCCATGCAGGCTACAAAGTCATCTAAGATTTAGCCAGCCAATCCAGCTCTACCTCTTGTATCTTTTTTTTTTTTTTTTTTTTTTTTTTTGAGACGGAGTCTCGCTCTGTCGCCCAGGCTGGAGTGCAGTGGCGCGATCTCGGCTCAATGCAAGCTCCGCCTCCCGGGTTCACGCCATTCTCCTGCCTCAGCCTCCCGAGTAGCTGGGACTACAGGCGCCCGCTACCACGCCCGGCTAATTTTTTGTATTTTTAGTAGAGACGGGGTTTCACCGTGTTAGCCAGGATGGTCTCGATCTCCTGAGCTCGTGATCCGCCCGCCTCGGCCTCCCAAAGTGCTGGGATTACAGGCGTGAGCCACCGCGCCCGGCCGTATCTTTTATACTGAATGCAACAAACAGTTTCATAAGAGCTAAAAAAAAAAAAAAAATCCCCCTGGAGTGCCACTTGGAGTAGTTCTTTAAAAAGAAAGGTACAATTTAGTAATTAAACATTATTAAAAATCTGTTCATTCTATGTCAGCAAGGTTAAAAGCAAAGCTAATTATATGCCCCAAGGATTTCAAAAGTACTCTTCACTGGCCTTGATTGGGCTTTTCTTGTAAATTAAACCCAAGTAAGTAATTTACTAAAGTAGGCAGATGTATTCTGGATTGTACATTATTTTCTCTGTGATTGCCTTCTCAGTCTTAGCTCCTCCTCATCTTCCCCAGGAAAAGGAGAAGATGCCTTTAATGAGACTGATGCATCCTACTATCTACCATACTCTTAGCTATTATAGTACAGGCTTCTGTCCTCTTCTTCTGTATATCCCTGGGCCTAGCAAAGAGCCTGGTTTATAGTAGCTGCTCAAGAAATGTTTTATGAAAATAAATAAAATATGGTTCTGCTAGACTTCAAGTTCACTCTTCAAATCAAGACTGCTAAGTAGAACTTGCACTAGACAAACAACTAAAGTGGACTTCTGTGTACTTCCGTTCTCCTTGCAGTGCCCATTTCTTTTTCTTTGTTAAATTAATCAATTCATTCTTTCAATAATTTTTAATCCTACTTTTATTTATTTATTATTTGTTTATTTTTAACTTTTATTTTAAGTTAAAGGGTACATGTGCAGGTGTGTTACATAGGTAAATTTGTGTCATGGGGGTTTGCTGTACAGATTATTTAATCACCCAGGTATTAAGCTTAGTACTCATTAGTTATTTTTCCTGATCCTCTCCCACCTTCCAGCCTCCACCCACCAATAGGCCCATTGTGTGTTGTTCTCCTCTATCTGCCCATGTGTTCTTATCATTTATCTCCAGCTTATAAGTGAGAACATGCGGTATTTGGTTTTCTGTTCCTGTGTTAATTTTCTAAGGATAGTGGCCTGTAGCTCCATCCATGTCCCTGCAAAGGACATGATCTTGTTCATTTTTTAAGGTTGCATGGTATTCCATGTGTATAAGTACCACATTTAGACTGGGTCAACAAATGTTTACATTCATAGCATCTCTTATATGTCAGAGAATATGATAGGGTCTAAAGTTAAGGGTCTAGTAATTCCCAGGAGTCACTAGGCAATGAAGGAGATAGAGGTGTAAACAATTGTTAGAGAGCTTTGTAAATCTTTTAATATATGGCATTTATTCTCTGATGACTGGTCAGCATCCCTTTTCTCAAATGTTGTAAGTACCATGATGTCTGGCACCAATTCTGGCCTTGCCCGCATTTGGCATCCTCAGTGCCTACCTCAGTGTCTGGCACAGCGTAAGTACTCGCATGCATGATGGAGAGAAACCAGTGTCAACTTTGGTCATCCTGTTCCTTCAGGTCTGGAAAATAGGAATTTAAACCCTCAATACAAGACATGAGGAAAGTCCAGGGTTTATTCACACACACCCACACATGCACACTTATAAGAAATTGGCTTGCATGATTATGGAGGCTGAGGAGTCTTGAGATCTGCAGTCAGCAAACTGGAGCCCCAGGAGAGCGAGTGATGGAGTTCCAGATTAAGTCTGACAGCCTGAAAACCAGGAGAGTCAATGGTATAAATTTCAGGTCAAGTTCATGAGGCCAGAGAACATCCATGTCCCAGCTCAAAGACAGGCAGGAAGAGTAAATTCTCCCTTCCTCAGCCTTTTTTTTTTTTTTTTTCTGCTCTTCCCTCTAAGAGATCGGATGAAGCCTGCCCATACTGGAAGTGGGTGGGGGAAAATCAGCTTTACTCTGTCTTCTAATTTAAATGTTACTATCATCCCAAGACACTCTCACAGAATAACATTTAACCAAATATCTGGGCACACTGTGGCCCAGTCAAGTTGATAGATAAAATAAACCATAAGTTTACCTTTCTAATCACCTTTTCTGGTACAACACATACAAGAAAAAAAGTTGGATAATTCCCGTTTCATAGTTTAGAAAACCCAAAAATTTATCTCGGTAGTATACTCTAATGAAATATGGCATAATTTAGTGGCTTTCAATGCTCAGTGGGGTTAACCTGGCCTTCCAGACGCTGAAGGAGATACAAAGCAGTAATTGATTCAAGGAACATCATTTATTTCATTCTCATATAAATAATTAAGCCCCCTTTCTACCACTGAGGATTTATGAGCAAGAGTTGAGCCATCTCAAGAATTAAATTTTAAATATAGCAAGAACTCCAACTGTATAAGATATATTAAAAGGAACTGCTTTATCAGCAATCATATTTTATGGAAAACAAGGAAGCACCTTGATTATTTACAAAAACATTAACTTAAGGAAACTGGAATTACTAATCCTAATTTGTCCTGTAATAATCTGCTAAAGTCTGAAGCAATAAATTCTATTCTGGATTTTAGATATGGAGAACATAGACAAACTTAAGCCACATAGAGAAAAGACAGCAGGACATTTAAATACTTTCATTTGAAGAACTGTTGAAACAATTAGGGATGCTTAACCCAGACAGGGGAAGACCTTGAAGGGAATATATCACTTCACATTTGTGGGATCAGCTTCCTTATCATCTGCAACTTGACACCTGAAGAATAAATAATCCTCAAGGACTCCTCCAGCTCCCACCAGCTGAAGCTCAGATTTTCTGGCATATGCCTGAAAGCTACAGTTTATGATTGCTCTAAGACTCAGAACTTCCACTTTGACTTTATTTATTCATTTTTATTTATTTGTTTTGAGACAGAGTCTCACTCTGTCACCTAGGCTGAAGCACAGTGGTAGGATCTCAGCTTACTGCAAACTCCACCCCTGAGTTCAAGCTATTCTCCTGCCTCAGCCTCCCAAGTAGCTGAGATTATAGGCTGAAGCCACGATGTCTGGCTAATTTTTGTATTTTTTGGTAGGGACAGGGTTTCATGATGTTGTCCAGGCTGGTCTTGAACTCCTGACCTCAAGTGATCCACCTGCCTTGGCCTCCCAAAGTGCTGGGATTACAGGCGTGAGCCACTGCGGTTGACCAGAATTTCCACGTTAAAAAAGCTGCACCAAATTGCTTGACATCTGGGGAAACCAGATACCCACAGCTGATTTCCTTCCTTAATCATTTACTATATTATTGAACAAATAGCTGTTAAGAAAGGTGTTCTAATTTATTATTCAATCCACCTGACTCCTAGATTAATAGAAAGCTAGTATATTTACCTGAAATGTGATAACTGTTTATATTTGACAACATGAACTTAGTACTTGCAAAATGCTATCAGATTGAAGGGAAAGGAAGCTATATTAGTCTGTTCTCATGCTGCTGATAAAGACAGACCTGAGACTGGGTTAATTTATACAGAAAAAGAGGTTTAATGGACTTATGGTTCCACGTGGCTAGGGAGGCCTCACAAATCAAGGTGGAAGGCAAAAGGTATGTTTTACATGGCAGCAGGCAAGAAAGAAAATGAGAACCAAGTGAAAGGAGTTTGCCCTTATAAAACCATTGAAACGGGAAAAGTTCTTTTATCCCCTTTGCAGGGCGTGCAACAAGGGTGCGGCTTGCTTTTTCTGTGCCCTGCAGCTCGACCCGCTAGGGAGAGCGTATGCAGACGGGCAGGTCGTGGGGCTCCAACCCCAAGGCAGCGTCTAGGGTTGAGTTTACAGCTCCCGAAGTCCTAGTGGGTATGCGTTACAGTGTGCAATTTCAGTTTAGCTGTCCACAGGCAGCTTGTGTTAATCAGCTCAATTGGACCCTCTGCCTTATTGCAAGGATAGAGGACTTTCTGTATCCTGGGTTCTTGCCCTAATACTGGAAAAATCGGATCACACGTGGGCTGGGAGGATGTGTACAAGGCTTTATTAAGTGGCGGTAGCTCTCAGCAGATGTACAGGGAGCCAGAAGGGGAATGGAGTGGGAAGGTGGTCTTCTCCTGGAGTTGGGCCGCTCAGCCGCAGGGCTCTCTTCTGACCGCCCTCGCCCTAATTCCATGTCATCCATATCGTTCCACCGTCACTGCTGACATCTGTCAGTGTGTTCGTCTATCAGTGTGTTTCTCTCAACGTACAGCCACTTGTGTGTGTGCCCACTAGGGTCTCAGGGTTTTTACAGGCAGAGGATGGGGGGGACGTGGTGGTCCAGAGTGGTCTTGGAAATTGCAACATTTGGGCGTGAAAACAGGAATGCCTGTCCTCACACAGGTCTGTGGGCATAGGCCCTAGGATGGACCCCTCACCAGGGACCCTGCCCTTCTCTACCCAGCACTTCCGTACCCCCCTCCCATATCACCAGCAGATCTTGTGAGACTTAATCACTACCACAAGAACCGAATAGGGGAAACCATCCCCATGATTCAATTATCTCCCACCAGGTCCCTCCCACAACACATGGGAATTATGGGAGCTACAATTCAGGATAAGATTTGTGTGGGGACACAGCCAAACCATGTCAGAGGCTAAAGCTCATTTTGGCAAACACAAGCTGCACAGCATAGGAAAGGGAAGGATGGTTCTAAGTCCCCTTAAGGGTATGGAATGAGGAATGGAGACTCTGGAGATGAAGGAATGGCATGGACTACAGCCAATGGAATAATGCCATCTTTAGAATCTTGACTTTGGGATCGATTTGCAGGTCATCTAAGAAAGCAACAGTACTGAGTGTTAGTCGTGTACAGGGTTTGGGAGTCACCTAGCCTGGGTATAAATCCAACCTCTGTCACTTACTAGCTGGATGATCTTTGGACATAGATAATGTGATGAGTTCCTACCCTGTATTTGCAGCCCAGATCCCTCTATACCCCCAGACATGTATATCCTGCCTGTATATCTCACAGATAGATCAAATTGAGCATGACCAAGATGGAATGGATCATTTTCATCTCTCCCCCAAATCTACAGTTCTGGCCACTGTAAAACAGATCTGTGTAAGACAGGCTTGATTTTCGTTTCCTCCAGTCACCCAATTTTAGCCCTCATTCTGGCTATTGTGTGTTGGGCTGTGATATCAACAGGAAGCCATTTTCCTAAATGAATCCCTAAATTTAAAAAACTCCACGTGTGTGAAGATGAGGACGAAGAAGAGTAATAGATGGAGCAAAGAGAAATGAAGAAAAACAATGGAGAAAGCAAAAGCACAGTGAGGGAGAAGATATAAAGAGAATGTGTGCAACCTGGTAACTTCTTTGTGTGCATTTTAATTCCAGATCCTGAAAACAGACTGTGGGTGCCACAAGACATATTTTGTAGCTATTTCTGGCCACACATTTACAAATTAGAAAATTATAAATGCCAACCTCAGCCCTAGAAGGCCAGAACAAATGAGGTAACCATTCATATTCTCCCAATGCTGATTTCTCCATTAGCCTGTGTGAAAGAAGAGGCTTGGGGCTCATCAGGGAATGTGAGCTGCAGCAAGAAAGCCAAAAGAGGAGGGTAGGAAAAGACAAATTCCTCTTGAGATCAGGAAGGACTACAATTCTCTGCAAATAAGCAGAGCATCTAGAGGAAATAGAAACGCTCACTGTTCCAAGAGCACAAGGTTGGAATAGCAATGATTAGCCTGGAAATAAATTATTTTAAAAGTTATAGAAGTAGATGTAGAGTTACTTTTCAAAAATAGAAAAATGCCAAAAGCAAAAATAATATTCAATCATGATGACAAAATTAGATTTTGAAGTATATGATCAAGCAATAAAATCTCTCCCAATCTATCCTTTCCAATATGGAAGTTTGAGATCATACTACAAATATTACTAAGCTGTTTCCCTTTTTTCACAAAACTGTATATAGTAGATACTTTTCCATTTTGGTACTTTGTTATTAGCCCCACTTAAGTTTCTTTAACTTTTATTTTAAGTTCAGGGGTACATGTGCAGGTTTGTTATATAGGTAAGCTTGTGTCATGGGAGTTTGTTGTACAGATTATTTCATCACCCAAGTATTAAGCCTAATACCCATTAGTCATTTTTCCCGATCCTTTCTCTGGTCCCACCCTCCACCCGCCAACAGGCCCCATTGTGTATTGTTCCCCTCTACATGTCCATATGTTCTCAACATTTAGCTTCCATTTATAAGTGAGAACATGCGGTATTTGATTTTCTGTTCCTGTGTTAGTTTTCTAGGATAATGGCCTGTAGCTCCATTTACGTCCCTGCAAAGGACATGATTTCATTCTTTTTTATGGCTTCATAGTATTCTCTTGTGTATGTACCACATTTTCTTTAATGGTTATTGAGCATCTTATTATGTTATGTTTAGTTTAAACTCTTCCTTCTCTCATCAGAAGTCCTTTTGGTCATTTCTAATTTTTTTATTGTTATTACTAAACTTAACAGAATAAAATTACTATGCATATATATCTTAAGACAATCTTCCTATTGCTTCTGTAATATAAAGTAAACTTCTATAGAATACAATTGTTTAAATGGAATTTCAGGGACATAGGTTATGCATATTTTAAAATTTTAATATAAATTATAAAGTTATCTTACAAAATAACAATGGCAATTTAAAATTCTGTATATAACAGTGCTATTTTCATACACTCTTGTTTTACTTCAGATGCTTTAAATGTCTTGAATTCCAGTCAGTCCAATATGGAAAAACCTATTTCTTCATTTCAGTTTTTATTTTAGAAAATATCAGACGAATATGTTTTTGTTTGAAACCATTCACATTTTTGTGAATTTCCTTTGACATTTTTTCCTACTGCTTTTTAAAAACTAAATTTTTCATAGATTTGCGGGATATATGTATATTTAAAACTATGAACTTTCGCTGTCAAGTATTTCTCGAATGCGTTATAACAATTATTATCATATACTAAGCAGAAGTTTTAAATGTTTAAAGTGGCTGTATCTCTTCATCTTTGCTTGATGCCTTTAGTAGTCTGTATATAGAAAAGCCTTGCCCAATGCTATGATTATTACAGAAATACTATATTTTATTTGCCTTATAATACTGCTTTTTAAATATTTTTATTGTAGTAAAATGCTCATAACATAAAATTTGCCATTTAGCCATTTTAAACTGCAAAATTCAATGGCATTTTCATACAGTCACAACATGTGAAACTATTACCACTGTCTAGTTTCAGAACATTTTCATTAGTTTAAAAGGAAACCCTGGAGGGTGGTGGGTTTGCAAAAACATTGCCTTTTTTAAAAAAAGGAAACCCTATAACCATTAAGCAGTGACTCCCTCTTTCCACCTCCCCTGACAACCACTAATCTGATTTCTATAGGCTTTCCAGTTATGCATATTTCATGTAAACAAAATCAGAAATATGTGGACTTTTGCATCTGACTTCTTTCACTTGGCATAATGCTTTCAACATTAATCGATGTTGTAGCATGTACTGATAAGTGTTAAGCCATTTGTGTTGCCATAAAGGAGTAACTAGGCTGGGTAATTTACAAAGAAAAGAAACTTAATTGGCTCACAGTTCTGTAGGCTGTACGGAAAATGTGGTGCTGGCATCTGCTGGACTACTGGTAAGGCCTCAGGAGCTTTTTTTTCATGGTGGAAGGCAAAATGAAAGCAGGTATGTGACATGGCAATAGTGGAAGCAAGACGTGGGGAGCTTCCACTCTCTTGTAAACAACCAGATCTCCCATGAACTCAGAAGAGAACTCACTCATTACCATGAGGATGACACCAAGTCATTCATAAGGGATCTACCCCTTGACCCAAACACTTCCCACCAGGCCCCACCTCCAACACTAGGGATTATATTTCAACATGAGATTTGAGGGGGACAAATATCCAAACAATACCACTGTACTTTGTTCTTTTATGGCTGAATAGTAGTTCCTTTTCTGGATGGGTCACGTTTTATTTACCCATGCATCAGCTGATGGTCATTTGGGTGGTTTTTATATTTTGGCTACTGTGAATAGGGCACTAAGGAACTTCATTAGGAAAGTTATCCCTCTTATTTACTAGGGGAAATATCAAAATTTAAAGCACTTTTCAGGACATTCTACCCCAGTGCAAGATGCTGCACAAATGCCAGTATCAGACGCAGGAAAATAAAAACAAAGTTTGATGTAACACTCAAGACATCCAGCCTTTGAATCAATTCATGAAGCCTTAGCTCTCTGCAACTCATGTCTGAAGAAACCGGCTGCCATATTCTACAAGGCTATTACAAAAGAGCACGTTTCCTAGAGCTGGAACTTTAGTGATGAAAAGACTTTCACAGGACCACTTAAAACAAGAATTGCCTGAGTCTAATCTAAGTAAAAAAATGCCTTCATTTCTCAGCTGAATCAAATGGCTCCATTTCCCCAGTGGCTGAAACTGCTGGGTAAAGAAAACAGAATCAGTTACTCCCTTTCATGAGCTGTGGACAAGAAAGGCTCTGAAATGCGAAGCTTAAACTTGTTTTACAGTCTAGGAACAAGGTGTAAGTACACCTCTGCTGGCTTCCCAAGAGCTAGCTTCCAAAGCAAGGTAATTGATTGCAGCATCCCACAAAGTAAGTAGGCAACCCATCTTTGACCTGCTGGCATGGCAAAAGCCTGAGACACATGCATGGGCGCTGTAATAAGAAAGATAATGCAGCCCTGGTGTCCCAAAGGTTGAGGAGCTCCTAGCAAAGGGTTAGAGTGGCTAAAAGGGCCCTGGAGATGAGCCGGTCCCATGTTCCCCCAAGAGAGATTCAGGGAGAGCTGCCTCTCCATCTCGAGTTCATTTGTATTTGGTGGGTCCCAGGGAAGCAGTTGGCAGTAGAGGCTGGAACAG
Source organism: Pan troglodytes (assembly GCF_028858775.2). Taxonomy (NCBI): domain Eukaryota; kingdom Metazoa; phylum Chordata; class Mammalia; order Primates; family Hominidae; genus Pan; species Pan troglodytes. Next base: position 141,888,289 of record NC_072405.2, read on the forward strand.
CTTGAAAAACAAAGTCTGTTCATGTTTTAGGATCATTATCATTGGCTTGAATTCCCCAATTGGTATTTGGAACCAGTGGGGAAACATTCACTGACTTACTTGCAGACCCAGGAGGCATACAGAGAGTTGAGGTTTCTGTTACAACAAACTTCAATGTTTTAAGATGCTAGGCCATTTCAGTCAACAGCATCAGAGCTCAGAGTAGCCAGAGGTTGTACTCACTTATGTCCTGTGTGCCAAAACATCCCTAAAGACAGATAATAATCCAAAGAAATCCAATAAACCCTTGCCTTTTCTCAGGGGTCATAACCCATGTGGCCTCTCCCAAATTAGATTTTAAGAATTTTAATATCTGAGTCTCCCTGATATCTGAAGAGTTAAGAAATGGAAAAAGAAAGTCTAAAGGGATATTCTCTGCCCCCATGGATGGAATGTGAACCACATAATTTGTGATTTTTAAGATCTTGATCTAGAAAATTTGCTCCTTTTAAAGTCAAATACTTGTAAAAATATTTATTGGTGATTACCCGCAGAAAATCTCAGTTCTATATGTGTCCCCATCTACTGATAAAATAAGAATAATAAATACAAATATGGATGATTACCATATTCTGGAGAGGTGAACAACAAATCATGTACTATTTACTGAGTTTTCCAGAGAGCAGTTTTTAATCCATTAAAAAATTATTTGTAAAGCACCTCATAAGAATTAATGATTATAAAAATTTGTTTCAGGCAATGAGGATTCAGCAGAGAACAGAACAGACAAAACCCTTGCTTTCTATTGATGACAGAGCCAATATTTTGGGGTGAAGAATTTGGGGAATAGTTATTTTAAAATAACTGGCTTAAAGGAAGAAGAGTAAAATAGTTACATCCTTAAAGGAAAAAGAATAAAATCTCCCATCCTACAGAATGTCTTTCAATTTGAAAAAATGCCCCAAAGTATATCAAGGTTTCGTGCCATCTTTCAACAATTAGTAGCAAAAATAGTTGAGACACAAGCTATTTGGAGATATCAGCTTGTCTTTGCAGAAGATTAAAAGGAACTTTTTGGAGAGAGCAAGACTGAAAGTACCTCCTGATAAATGCCGGTGTTCCTTGGATCACAGGGATTAGCCAAAGTGGGGATGAACATAGAAATTGTCACCGTCTGATTTTTTCTCCTTCTGGGAATATGATGGATATGACATAAAGTTTGTGAAGCTTATTTCACGGTTGCTAAACCATTAATGATGTAACTGTGAGTTATAAGATTAAGATCAGGGTAGATTTGACCAAGCAGGAGAAAGCTCAAGAACAAAAGGAATCTGTCTCATCAACCCGGGTTCTTCAACATTTAAGGAAATTAGTATTGAGCCATCCATTGACTGGGTACTCATTACTCTGCAAAAACTATTATCAGCCCCTGACTTAGCCTTAGCTGACCCTAGTAAGTCCCTTACTGTGCATACAGGAGTGAGCTTTGAAGGACCAGAGGTGAGCAAAGAGGAGGCATGCAGTTTTTAACAGCAGGAGAGTGTCAGAGCACTAAGCAGAGTACTCTACTCACAATTCAAAATCTTTGCCTCAAGATGGACAATCATGGATAGGTTTCAGGCATGTGTATACAGTGGCTTTCAGATTGTAGACTAGCAACATCCCCTGCATCCACTAGTGCCAAACAAAATACCAAGCGACAGTGGCAGGTGGACACAATTGCTGTTTAAATGTATAGTCCAGCAGCTGAATGTCAAATATAATTAAGAAAGAAATTTTTCTGCTAGATCCATTCTTAGATCCTGAAGCCATTCTTAGTGATCTACGATTTTCAAGGTATCGGTCAACTCCCCATAAAAATATGGAAGAAAATGGGTCTGCTTCCCCAAGCTGTGCTGGGGGCAACTGTTCAGCATGTAGCATTACACAAATCATCTCTACTTCAGTCAGAAACAGAAAAAGGGAAAGGGGAAAAAAATGAGGGCTGAACCTGAGCTACAGGTTAAAGGGAATAACCTAGGATAGAAGGCATGGAGTCTAAATTGCAATACCTGTGGCCCCTGCATGCAGGAGAAAATTAAGTGGGAATCATGCCATTCAACAAGTTCCATGTCCTTAGAAATAAACTTTGGAATGTTGAAAAAGTAGTAGCATCCACTGATGCCCATGCCTGTTATCCCCAAGTGTATCACAGCTAGGCAAAAGAGGTGTCCAGAATGTCCTGTATAAGGCATCCAGAATGTCCTGGACTGTGGGAAAAAAAATTTTCAAAGCATAGCTCACCACTAGGTTTTACACAGAGCAGGTGAGAGGCTAGAAGACAGTGACAAGGGAACACAAATACAGAACTATTCCGTTCCATCAACATGAACACCCACATCCAGGAATGGGTGCTGTTTACTTTTTTAACTCTTTGCAAGCATTATTACCTTGTACAGTAATGCATCCAATATATGAGATATTGAGCACACACCCACAAAGCCCTCCGAGCAAACTCACCTTTTATTTGTTGATGTTAGAGAGTAGGAGTCTTTGCTGGTCATAATTTTTTTTCTATTTTGAAATGCATTTAGGATACAAGACTTCAGGAAACTTACTTAGTATGTAGGTTATCCATGGGTGAGTTTCAGGAATGGGTCTGGTCATCTACTGGTGCTACTTGAATAATACAGATAGAAATAAACTTCATTAAGATGCCAAGTTAAGCTACATAAGTTTGCACAAAGGAAACATGATGCTACTTGGAACTTTCCTGTAAAGATACAAGATACAGAATGCGAAACATTCCTCATTGCATTGTAGTGAGGCTCTGGTAGTTTACTCTGCAAAGTGCAAGCAAAGTGGGCAAGACCAGACAGGAACTTCCACATCAATATATTGTTTAAGAAGGAAAATGGTCAGGTAACATGTTCCTACATGCCAAAATGCAGATGAGAAATGATGAGGTAGAACCAAGAGCAAAAACATCTCAACAGGAATCAGAGAAATGCTACTCCCAATTTACTAGGAAGCAGGGAACAGCAAATGAGCAATGAGCTTTAATTAAAAAAAAAAAAAAAAAAAAAGAAGGGTAATAATCCATCTGGTCCCACCAGGAGAGATGTGTACATCCACAGTTCAAGGTATTTGTCCATTGAAGGTACCCTTTGAATTGAATGTTCTACTCATGGGGACTGCTCTGTAGGTGGAAAACCATAAAAATTAGTAAATTTACATGCTTTTCATTCAAATTTGAATGGGCTAAAATGTCCAGTTAAAAAATAGGTCCTTGGCTGGGTGCGGTGTGGCACATGCCTGTAATCCCAACACTTTGGGAGGCCGAAGTGGGCAGATCACCTGAGGTCAGGAGTTCAAGACCATCCTGGCCAACATAGTGAAACCCTGTTTCTACAAAAATACAAAAATTAGCCAGGCATGATGGCGGGTGCCCGTAATCCCAGCTACTTGGGAGGCTGAAGCAGGAGAATTGCTTGAACCCGGGTGGCAGAGTTCACAGTGAGCTGAGAACTCCAGCCTAGGCAACAGAGCGAGACTCACACCACTACTGGCTAATTTCTTTGTAGCTGAGACCACGGATGCACACCGCTACTGGCTAATTTCTTTGTATTTTTTGTAGAGACTGGGTTTCACTATGTGCCTAGGATGGTCTTGAACTTCTGAGTTCAAACAATCCACCTGCTTCAGCCTCCCAAAGTGTTGAGATTACAGGTGTGAGCCACCCACTGCGCCTGGCCACATTATTTTCATTCATGTGCAAATTTTTACAATAGTTATATCATGTATTAGAACACAAATAAAATATAATACATCCTAGAAAGCAAAAAATTTACAGACCATATTCTCTGACTACCATACAATAAACCAAAAAATTACTAACAAAAGAATGACAGCTTAAAGTAAATATGCTTTTTCAAAGCAGACTATATTTTTGGAATAATTTTAGACTTGCAGGAAAAAAACTGAAAAGATAGTATGGAAAGTTCCGTATGTTCTACGTCTGGTTTCCCCTACTACTGACATCAGTGTGGTATATTTGTGAAATTTAGTGAACTAATATTAATGAATTATTATTAAATGAAGCCCATTCCATATTCAGATTGCCTCAATTTTTACCTTGTGTCCTGTTTCTCTCCCAGGATCCTATCCAGAATACCATATTACATTCAGTTTTCATGTCTCCTTGGGTGTTTCTTGGTTGTGACAGTTTCTCAGACTTCTTGTTTTTGATGACCATGACAGTATTGAGGAGTACTGGTCAGGTACTTTATAAAACTCCGCTCTTTAGAAACTTGTCTAATGTTTGTCTCATGTTAGAGTAGGGCTATAAGTTTGGGGGTGGAAGATCACAGAGGTAAGGTGCCATTTTCATCATATTCTATCAAGAGCACATATTATCAGCATGATTTAGTTCTGCTGATATTGCCCTCAATTACCTTGCCAAGGTAGTGTTTACAAAGCTTTTCCACTGCAAAGACACCATTTCTTTTCTTTACTGTACTCTCAAAGGAAGTCACTATATGCAGCCTATACTTAGGGAGTGGGGAGTTCTGCTTCCCCTCCTTGAGGGAGATTTGTCTCTTCTCCCCATTAATTAATTTATTCAACAATTTATTTATGACTCATGGTTATTTTATTATTTGAGTTATGATTCAACCCATCTTTGTTTATATGTTGCTCAAATTGCTCTCCCCTTCACCACTGGGAGATCCTTAAAGTGGATCTTATTCCACTTTAACATACCTCATTAGTGTGGGCTATGCCTTTAATCACTTCCTTAGTTTCTGGCATTGAAGGATCTTCCAGACTTATCTTACATAATTTCTGTCCTAGTCCTAGGATCAGCCATTTCTCCAAGGAGCCCTGGTTCTTTTTATTAAAGACTGGCATTCCAAACCAAGATCTAGCTGCTTAGCTGTACTGGTTGCCACTGAGGTGCTATGGCTTCTAGGCCTCTCTGCCGACAATGCAAGGAAATTAATGTTGTATAGTCTCAACTTTGATCCATTAACACTTAGGACATTCTAGCCTTCTCCCTCCTGTAAACTCCCACTCTAGCAGAGATACACCTGGCTCATGCCTCCCACCATCCATTTACTTAATTGTTCAATTCTAGTATACAGTTATAGAAGTATCAGATGATTAAACCGTACATATCATGGGAAAATCTTTTTCAACTAGAGTGCAGTGCTTCTGTGCAATTTGTTTTGCCTTAGTCTTATGGATTTCAATCATTTCCAAAGCTACTTAGGTCAGTCCTTCCCTACTCTTACTTTCCTCACTGAAGTTGTTTTATAATGTGTAATACAGTTATACTCTTTTTTTCATAGTCTGCATATGATTTGGGGAAGCAGTAAACTGCTAAATGATCGTTTTTTAAGATCACTCTTTATGCTCAATGGGTTTTGACAAATGCACAGTGCCATGTGGTCTCCATTACATTATTATACAGAATGGCTTCAGCAGCCCCCCAAAAAGAAAAAAAAATCACTTATGCTTCACCTATTCCATGTTTTCTTCCTACCCCAGAACTTCTGGCAACCACTAAACATTTTACTGTCTACAGTTTTGCCTTTTCCAAAATGTTAGGAAATTGGAATCATACAGTGTGTAGCCTTTTCAAACTGAATTTTTGCTTTAGAAATATGCATTTAAGTTTACTTTAGGTCTCTTCATGGTTTAATGGCTCATTTCTTTTTATCACTGAATAATCATCTATTGTGTGGATTACTATAGTTTGTTTATCCATTCATCTATTGAAGAACATTTTGTTTGCTTTCAGTTTTTACAACTATGAATAAAGCTACTATAAACATTTACTTGCACATTTTTATGTGGACATAAATTTGCATAGCTGTTGGGTAAATACCTAAGATGCAATTGCTTGATTTTTTGGTAAGACTATGTTTAGCTTTGTAAGAAATTGCCAGACAGTTTTCCAAAGTAACTGTCCCATTTTATACATTACCACTAGCAATGTATGAGAGTTCCTGTTGTTCCATATCCTTGCCAGCATTTGGTACTGTCATTGTTTTATGGATTTTAGCCATTTAGTAAATATGTAATGGTATCTTATTTTTGTTTTAATTTGCAAATCTCTAATCAAATGATGAAAATCTTTTCATATGCTTCTTGTTTGTCTGCAAATATTTTTAGTGAATTGTTCAGATCTTTTTTAAATTTGTTTGCATGTTTTCTTCCTGTTGATTTTTAAGTGTTTTTTGTATATTTTGGATGCAAGTGCTTTATCAGATATGCGTTTTCCAAATTCTTTCTCCCAATCTGTGATTTCTCTTTTAATTCTCTTAACAGTGTCTTTTGCAGGGCAGAAGTTTGTAATTTTAACTAAGTTCAATATCATTTTTTTCTTGTATAGATAATACTTTTAGTGCTGTACCTAAAATGTCGTTGCCAAAGCCAAGAATACCTAGATTTTCTCCTATTTTCTTACAGATGTTTATAGAAATAAAACTTAAAAACTACATTTTTTATTTTACATTTATGTCTATGACCCATTTTTAGTTAATTTTTGTGAAAGGTTTTAGGAAGGTCTGTCATTAGGTTCATTTTTCTGCATTGGGATGTCTACTTGTTTAAGCAGCATTTGTTGCAAAGCCTATTTTTTTCCCATTGAATCGCCTTTGCTCCTTTGTCAATGATCAGCTGACTATATTTATGTGGGTCTATTTCTGGGCTCTCTATTCTGTTACAATGATCTATGTTCCTATTCTTTCACCAATACCATGCTCTCTTGATTAATTTAGCTTTATAGTAAGCCTTCTGGTTGAGTAATGTGAGCCCTGCAACTTTGTTGTCCTCCTCTAATATTGTCTTGGCCATTCTAGGTATTTTGCCCTTCTGTGTAAACTTTAGAGTCCATTTTCAGATCTTCACAAGAAGAACTATAAAACACTGTTGAAAGAAATCACAGATGATACAAACAGATGACAAAATATTCCATGCTCATGGATTGGAAGAATCAATATCCTTAAAATGGCCACACTACCCAAAGCAAACTACAGATTTATTGCTATTTCTATCAAACTGCTAACGTCATTTTTCATGGAACTAGAAAAAACTATTCCAAAATTCATATAGAACAAAAAAAGAGCCTGAATAGTCAAAGCAATTTTAAGCAAAAAAAGAAAACCAGAGGCATCACATTACCTAACTTGGCACTACACTGTGAGTCTACAGTAACCAAAACAGCATGGTACTGCTACAAAAAGAGATATATAGACCAATGGAACAGGGAACCCAGAAATAAAGCCACACATCTACAGCCATCTGATTTTCAACAAGGTTGACAAAAATAAGCAAAGGAGAAAGGACTCCCTGTTCAATAAATGGTGCTGGGATAGCTGGCTAGCCACATGTAGAAAAATGAAACTGGACCCCTACCTTTCACCATATACAAAAGTCAACTCAAGATGAATTAAAGATTTAAATATAAGATCTCAAACTCTAAGAATCCTGGAAGAAAACCTAGGAAACGCTATTCTGGACATTGGCGTTGGGAAAGAATTTATGAGTAAGTCCTAAAAAGCAATTGCAACAAGAACAAAAATTGACAAATGGAACCTAATTAAACTAAAGAGCTTCTGTACAACAAAAGAAGCTATTAACAAAATAAACAAAAAACCTACAGAATGGGAGAAAGTATTCACAAACGATTCATCTGAAAAAGGTCTAATATCCAGAATCTATAAGAAATTAAACAACTCAACTAGCAAAAAACAAACAACCCCATTAAAAAATGGGCAAAAGACATGAACAGACACTTTTCAAAAGAAGACATACAAGTGGGTAAGAAATATACGAAAAAAAATGCTCATCATCACTAATCATCGGAGAAATGTAAGCAAATCCAAACACAATGTGGCACCATCTCATACCAGTTAGAATGGCTATTATTAAAAAGTCAAAAAATAACAGGTGCTGGCAAGGCTGTGGAGAAGGGAACACCTATACAGTGTTGGTGGGAAAATAAATTAGTTCAGCCACTGTGGAAAGCAGTTTTGAGATTTCTCAAAGAACTGAGAACTACCATTCAACCCAGCAATCCCAATACTGGATATATTTCCAAAAGTAAGTAAATAGTTGTACCAAAAAGACACATGCAATCAAATGTTCATCACAGCACTATTGACAATAGCAAAGACATGGAATCAACTTAGATGCTAATCAATGATAGATTGGATAAAGAAAATGTGGTATATATACAACATGGAATGCTCTGCATCCCCAAAAAAGAACAAAATCATATATTTGCAGCTACATGGACACAGCTGAAAGCCATTATCCTAAGAGAATTAACTTAGGAACAGAAAACCAATGTTCTCACTTATAAGTATTGGGTACTCATGGACATGAAGGTGGCAACAATAGATACTGAGGACTACTAGAGAGGGGAGGGAGGGAGGGAGGGAGACAGGCAAGGGTTGAAAAACTATTGGGTACTATGCTCAGTACCTGGGTGATAGGATTAATTGTACCCAAAACCTCAGCAACATTCAGTATACCCAGGTAACAAACCTGCAAGTGTACCTGCTGAATCTAAAATTAAAATTATAGAAAAAAAGAATCCCATTTTCAATACCTGCAAAATAGACTGCTGAGATTTTGATTGAGATTGCATTGAATCTATAAATCCGTTAGGAAGAATTAACATCTTGGTGATATTGAGTCTTGAAAAACCATGCACATGGAATATCCCTCCATTTATTTAGTCCTCCTCTGAGCTTTTTATCAGATTTTAGTTTTCCAAGTATAAATTCTTTACATATTTTGTTAGATTTATACCTAAGTGTTTCAATTTTTGGTGCTATTGTAAATTGTACTTTTTTCAATGTCAAGTTTCAATTGCTCATTACTGGTTTATATTAGAATATCAATTAACTTATGTGTGTTACCTTGTATCATGCTACATTACAATAATTGCTTATTAGTTCTAGGAGTTTTTAAATTTATTTTTAATTTTTTTAATAAACAGTCATCTCATCTTCAAATAAAAACAGTTTTATTGACCAGGCGCAGTGGCTCACGCCTGTAATCCCAGCACTTTGGGAGCTCGAGGCGGGTAGTTCACAACGTCAGGAGTTTGAGACCAGCCTGGCCAATATGGTGAAACCTCATCTCTAATAAAAAAATAAATAAATAAATAAATACAAAAATTAGCCGGGCATGGTGGCAGGTGCCCGTAGACCCAGCTACTCAGGAGGCTGAGGCAGGAGAATTGCTTGAACCCAGGAGGCAGAGTTGGCAGTGAGCCACGATCATGCCACTGCACTCCAGCATGGGCAGCAGAGTGAGACTCTGTCTCAAGAAAATAAACAAACAAACAAACAAAACAGTTTTATTTCTTCTTTCCAATCTCTATACCTTTAATTTTCTTTTTTTTTTTTGTTTTATTGCATTAGATATGACTCTGGTACATTATTGAATAGGAGAGGAGAGAGAGGGCATCTTGCTTTATCACTAATCTTGGGAGAAAGCATCTAGTTTCTCATCATTATATATTATATTACATGTCGGTTTTATGGAGATATTCTTTATCAAGTTGAGGGAGCTAATTCTACTCCAAATTTTCTGAGTAAGAGGTGTTGAATTTTGTCAAATGCTTTTTCTATATTAGTTGATAAATCATATGCTATCTCTTTTTATCCTGTTGATGTGGTGATTTTGTAAACTGACTTCTGAATTTTCAACCAGTGTTGCATGCCCGGAATAAATATCACTTGGTCATGGTGTATAATTCTTTTTATATATTGTTGAATTTAATGTGTTAATTTTTGAGGATTTTTGCACCTACAGTATGGGAGATATTGGTCTGTAGTTTTTATTTCTTGTAACATCATTATCTGCTTTGGGTATCATTACAATGATGGCCTCCTAGAATTATTTAGAAAATGTTCCCTATTTTTTGAAAGAGATTATAGGCAAGCTTGTTAGAAAATTGCGAATTTTTCTTATTTTAATGTTTGGTAGAATTTATCAATCAAATCAATGGTATTGTGTTTTATTTTGAATGTTATTAATTATTGATTTAATTTTCAATTGGTATAGACCCACTCAGTTTATCTATTTTTAATTGTATGAGCTTAAGTAGCTGTTTTTTTTTTTTCCAGGGAATTCACCTCTTTATGTTTTCAAGTCTGTGGGCATGAGTTGTTCATAGTATTCTTTCATTAGCCTTTTAATATCCAAGCATCTGTGGTAATGGTACATCTTTCATTTCTGGTATTAGTAATTTGTTTCTTCTTTTTCATTAATTAGCTTGGCTGGAGTTTCATCAATTTTATTAATATATTCAAGGAACCAGCTTTTAGTTTCATTGATTTTCTCTAGTAATTTCATTAAAACGGATTTTTTAAGAAATAAAACACACATATACACAAACAAAAACTTTCAAATGAGCCATCAGTTAAGGAAATAAACTTTTCAACTACAGACTCCTTAGAATGGCAGTGCATAATGAACCCTATGAGATGAGGCATAAGTGGCATTCACTCATTTAAGCCAAAAATTATTTATGAGAATAGAAGCCAGGTTGGAAATAAAGAAGTCTTTTGAGGAAAGTGAAAAATGGATGAGAAAACTAATGTAAGAAAATTGAAGGTAAAGCGGATGTAGAAGTTAGGAATTAAGAGACCAGTAGGGTCTTGAGAGATTACTGCGTTTAAACCTGTAATTTTTACTGGTAGGCAACGTGAAGTTCAGAAAAGGTCCTTTGACCAATAATAACAATAAAATCAGTATCAAAACCAATTTGAATTCATATGTGAAATGTTCTGGGTCCCTAACTACATTCCTACTAGTAAAGGAGAAGAAATAAGTTTGACCCAGGAAGGAAAGTAATCCGCATAAATGAACCTTTGGTAGAGTTAGCTGTTGGGAGTTGAAGGAGAGAAAGGGCACAGGTGAAGAGTTGCTTGTAAGCCTAATACATAGCACCTAGAGACATGTGGAGAACTAAAAGTTGCTACAAGTTGATGTCAATTTCCAAAAGGAGTCAGGAAGTTATTTTTAATAACAGTTACACAAGTCCATGTTATAAGCATGATCTTATGAGAGAACATAGAGGGAGTAGGACAGGACCCAACTTTTCTGAAGTATAAAAATGGCTCCAGAATAAACTCACATGATACATTCAGGGACCTGGCAGGAAATACATATAACTGAAGTTGGCATATGTTAGTAATAGAGTGTAATGGGACATTAATAAACTGATGAGTTACATTCATTTGTAAGAATCCAGTTAATAACAACTGGGTAGTGAAAAGCTATAATTTGACATGCACTTGAATTCATGTAAGGTTCATTGGAAACCAAGATTTCAGCAGTAATGAAAGTGAAGTCCCAGACTTTACCCATCAATGGATGGGGGCTAGTAATGTACTGCTGTCTTGGTGAGAACTGCCTGGAAATTAGTTGGAACCAAATATGTGGAAGGAAAAAATTATTGATTCCAATTGAAAGGGACTGGAGATGACAGGACTGACAGCTGATGCCTAGTTCCCCACTGCCAGGGCCAAATCGAATCTGGAAGATTGGAAGTTATGTGAATCAGCCCAAGGTGGAATTACAAACTAGAGAGACCAGCTGTGATGTTTCTGGACATTGCCAGAGAAGCCAGAGATGGTCCCAATCAAAAAGACAAAACCAGTGAGGGGCATCTTAAGGTCATTGAATAAAAAATAGCATTGATTGTTAGAGCCAAAAGACTTTTTAAGCTCATAGTCATAGGTTCAGGCAGGAATTCAAGGACAGCAGATAATTTTAAGAAAAGAAGAGCTTTCAGAGAACTCAGACTGGCAAACACCTTAATTTTAGTCTTGTGATACCCTGAGCAGAGAACTCAGCCATTCTTTGCCAGACTTCTCACCTAACTGATGAGCTAATGAATCAGTGTTGTATTAAGCCACTATGTTGCTGGTAATTTGTTATGCACCAGTTGAAAACTAGCACAAAGAGCGTGCCCCTTGAATCCTACCTCTGCCCTAGCTCTAGTAGGCTCTCAGAAAATTGCTCTGATTGGTATATGCCTAAATCTGAACCAATCACTGCAGCCAGGGTAAAGGAGAATTTCCCGATTGGCCTAGACAGGTCATGAGCCCACCCCTTAACCAATGGAATTGGAGTAGAAAGAACAATTTATAAATAGCAGTCCTCATGGAACATTGTCAAAAATGTAGTTGATGCAGAGGATGTGCAGGTGGGTGGATGCTGTTTACAGAAGATGGAAGGAATGTATGTTACAGCAAGAAACACTTTCAGCAACACAAGAAAAACAAAATTAAATTTTCATTCTGGCTGAAAAGTGAAGAAAGGATTAGATACAGACAGGACTGTAGACAGGGGATTAATGAGAAGACACTTGCAGTAATGTCTTAGAGAGAAGACTGTTGCCTAAACACGAGTAGTAGCAATAGGAAGTAATACACCACCTAGCCCAGAGGCTGGCACAAACTTAGCACTAAATATTTTTTTGAATAAATAAATGAATGAATGAATGAATGAATGAGGGAGGATTGACAGAAATGTGAATAATTTCTAGAGGTATTTAAAAGATTTAACCAAAATTAGATCAAAGCACTAAGAAAAATCATTCTTTTGAAATGGTTCTTTAGCTGTGCAAACTGTGTCTACAGGACCACAGAACTAAAGCCTTCTTTAACAGAGCAGGCATGTCAGACTGTGACATTAGAATGCTCGATACTTTTATGCATCACTGGGACATGATTACATAACACCCTGGATGCCTTCAATCTGCCTTTGCAGACCTCTTGCTGTTATTTATGAATCACTGCAAGCTGACATAACTTTGCATTTCCTCCTTTGCCATATGTCTCCAGTCCCTTGTCATCATTGTTCATCACCAAGGTAACCCCCTTGCTTCCTTTCCATTAATTTGCATGACTAAGATGCCCTCCCAATCAAATGAAGCCCCTTGTCCTCTGATGCCCACTGTGGCTGCCTTTGCTGAAAGCCCTTGCCTGCGCTGTGAACTTGTTTAACTCTGATATTTTCCAATTCATTAACTCTGAAAATGTCCTTAGATGGGTGAAGTTATTTCCCTCCATTAACTTTCAGCAATACGGCCTTGTGTTCAGATATAGACCCTAGTAAGTAGCCACAAGTGGAGGTGAGAAGCCAGACCATTGAATCAGGGCACCAATAACTCTAGATAAATCACTTGGCTTGTGCTGCTGAAGGTGATTAATCTCTGGCTTGGGTCTGTCTTCTTATGTTTACCTATCCTGTAGTTGCAGCATCTCGTGAGGTCTGACCCACAGGACTATAAGTCTTGAGGGCAGGAATTATACTCAACAAACAGTTGAGGGCCTTCCATGCCTTTGGTTCCATACCAACGGTTGGGCATATAATGGTTTGGAAAATAGGCATGGTCCCATCTTTCATGGAACATAGAGTTGAGTGAGGAGATGAGCATTAGTCATATAATCGAAGGTAATAATCAGCTGTAGGAATCCTCTAAAAGTATAATAGTAAAGAAAACCCTACTGGAAAGAAATGACATTGACCTAATATGTGAAGTATAAACAGAAGCTAAGGAGCTAAAAATGACACAGTAAATAATCCCTCTTCTATCTTCTAGAGCTATTATAAATAAATGTTCTCTCCTTTATATATAAGAGCCCTCAAATCATATAGTTTATTATATCCATGTTTGTTTGTTTCTTCTTAACAAAACAAAAACAGCGTGCTATTTTTAGCCCCTATTCTTGCTACCTAAGTCTTTTTCCTGTCAGTAGTTCCTTGTTTGTTTGTTGATGTCCTGATTGAATTTGCTCAGTGTCACTTCAGGGATGATATTAATGCAAAAAAAAAAATTCACATTTCTTGGCCACTAATATTTGAGGCACTGTATGAGGCACTTTACAGATGTTCATATTAACCTTTAAGGGAATGAGCAGTTATCACTAGCCTTATTTTATAAATGATTAAACTGAGGCTACAGAATGTATTGAAGACCACACAGCTGTAGGTGGTACAGTGGGTCTTTTTGATTCCTAAAACATTGTAACTTCTTCTGCATTACACTATATCCATGGATTTGGCCACCACGTATCTGTGTAGCCTGAGATAGCATTAGCTTTTTCAGCAGCCATGTCATATATCTGGCTCCTTTGGATTTTGTGGACAAAGGAAACATTAGATCTTCCTAGACATCTGTGCATGTCTGTGTTTCTATATACAGATACACCTGTGTTTCATCACTTTTTTGCTGCAATTGACTTAGATTCCAATTCTGTGAGATTTTTTGTTTATCCCTATTAGAGTTCATCTTGCTGAGCTTCAAAAATCTTTCCAGTTTGCTAAGTGACTTTAAGTATTGATTCCTTTACCCAGCATGTAGTTCTTCTTTTTAGCTCCAGGCAATGTGGAATGTATGCTTTCTATGGTCTCCTTTAAGCCTTTTTAGTTAAAAGTGATCAATAAGATTATATCTCGTGTTTGGAATGTGAAATCCTATGTTTTCTATTCCAAAACTTTTAACCTCCTTTCTTGTCTCTTCATTCTTATGGATTCAAATCTACGGCCCCATTGAACTACCCAAAACTGCCTCAAATGCTCAGTGCCTGTTTTCATGGATTGGAATAATTAATATTTTTAAGATACCTGCAACTACAAAGAGTGATCTGCAGAGTCAATGTAATCCATATCAAAATTTCAATAGCATTTCTCACAGAAATAGTAAAAATGATCTTAAAATCCATGTGGAACTACCAAACGACCTCTATACCCACAATAATTTTGAATAAGAAGAACTAAGCTGGAAGCATCACACTTCCTTAAACCATATTGCAAAGCTATAGTAATCAAAACAGTGTGATGCCAGCATAACAGCAGACACATAAACTGATGAAACAGAATACAGAGCCCAGAAATAAACCCAGTCATATATAGTCAAGTAGTTGTTAAAAGGGCCATCAAAAATATACAATAATGAAAGGATAGTCTCTTCAACAAATGGCATTGAGAAAACTGAGTATCTACATGAAAAAATAAATTGGACCATTATCTTACACCATACACAAAAATTAACTTGATGTAAATTAAATGTTCAAATGTCAGATCTGAAATCATGATCTTACACGTTTCCTAGATGAAGACATTGTGGAAGAAAGCTCCTTGAAATTGGTCTTGGCAATGGATTTTTTAATATGCCCCAAAAGCAGAGGCTATAAAAGCAGAAATAAACAAACACTATTGCATCAAACTGAAAAGCTTCTGAACAGAGAAGGGAACAATTGACAAAGTAAAGAGACAACCCACAGATTGGGAGAAAATATTTGCAAATCATATATCAAAGAGGAAGCTAATATCTAAAATATATAAGGAACTCCTACAACTCATGATTCAAAAATGAGCATAAGACCTGAATAGACATTTATCAAAAGAAGGCACACAAATGGCCTCCAGGTATATGAAAAAGTGCTCAACATCACCAATAAGCATGGAAATGCAAATCAAACTACAATGAAGTATCACCTCACACCCATCAGGATGGCTATTATCAAAAATACAAGAAATAACAAGTGTTGATGAGGATGTGGAAAAAAGGGAACCCTTGGACACCATTAGTGGGAATGTAAATTGATACAGCCATTATGAAAAATAGTATAAAGATTCCTTAGAAAATTAAAAATAGAACTAGCCTATGATTTTAGCAATCTCATTTCTAGGTACATATCAAGGAAATGAAATTTTTTTGTCAAAGAGATGTTTGCACTCCCATGTTCATTGCAGCATTATTCACGATACCCAAGGTATGAGAGCAACCTGAGTGTATGTTGACAGATGACTGGATAAGGAAATTGTGGCACACACACAAACAAACAATGGCATATTATTCAGCCATAACAAAGAAGGAAATTCTGCCATATGTGACAACATGGATGAACCTGGAGGACAGTATGCTAAGTGAAATAAGCTACACACAGAAAGATAAGTATTATGATCTCACTTATGGATGTAACCTAAAAATATCAAACTCAGAGAAGCAGAGAGTAGAATGGTGGTTGCCAGAGGCTGGCATGGAGGAACAGAATGAAGAGATGTTGGTCAAAGTTACAAGATAAGCATGTTCTGAGGATCTAACTACACCATAGTGACTATAGTTAATTATGCTATATCATACACCCAAAATCTGCTGACAGAGTAGATGTTAAGTATTCTCACTGCCCCCTAGCCCAACCAATGGTAACTATGTGAGGTGATGGGTGTGTTAATTAGCTTGATTGTAGTAATTATTTTGCCACT
This sequence comes from Pan troglodytes, assembly GCF_028858775.2. Classification (NCBI taxonomy): domain Eukaryota; kingdom Metazoa; phylum Chordata; class Mammalia; order Primates; family Hominidae; genus Pan; species Pan troglodytes. The sequence continues at coordinate 141,904,549 of NC_072405.2, forward strand.
GGCACATAAAACATGTCTAAGAAATACTGATTTTTACTTACTTTCCATGTTCCTTCCTTCCTTTGCAGTATGGTTATTACATACTACAATGTGATCCAATCATCACATTGTACACCTTAAATATATGCAATTTTTATGTGTCAAATATATCTCAAAAACCTAGAAATAAAAAAAGTAAACAAAAAGAACAAAACAATAGTATATTCCCAAAGCCCCCTGCCATCAATCTGAATTCAGTGTCCTTGCTGCTTGTTTCTTAAGCCCAGAATGTATTCCTATCATGTTACTTTTATACTGTATAGTAATCTGATTTTTTCCTTGCAAGACTAAAAAGGATATTATCTTTCCTGTCCATGAGACCCAATGAAACACAAGGCACATTTTATTTTTTGGGTTTTTTTGTTTTGTTTTGTTTGAGGTGGAGTCTTGCTCTGTCGCCCAGGCAGGAGTGCAGTGGCGCGATCTCGGCTCACTGCAACCTCCGCCTCCCAGGTTCAAGTGATTCTCATGCCTCAGCCTCCCGAGTAGCTGGGATGAGTTACAGGCACCTGCCACCACACCTGGCTAGTTTTTGTGTTTTTAGTAGAGAAGGGGTTTTGCCATGTTGGCCAGGCTTGTTTCAAACTCCTGACCTCAGGTGATCTGGCCGCCTCAGCCCCCCAAAGTGCTGGGATTACAGCCGTGAGCCACTGCGCCCAGCCCACATGGCACATTTTAAAAGCTCAATGTGTGTAAGTTGCATTTAAGATGCCTTTAACTGAATCAGGTGGGGTTGCATTGGTCTCTATTGTGCCTTCTGCATAATAATAAAGCAAGAAACAATAAATGAATATCCTAAAGACTGTCCTATTTTTTTTTATATTGATCAACAGGTCAAAAAGTGCAATGCTGTTCTTTGAATTTGCCATGTGCCAATTTCTGGAGAAGTCTGCCCTTCATGCTTTCCAAATGTTCCCTCAATCCATATTCAGTGCCCCAGGGAATAGTGACACTAACTGCTTAAGGCTGCCACTCCACCAGCACAGAGAGCACCACAAAAAGCAACTGTGTCATTTCCCAGCCTTGAAGAAGCACTGATGTGGCTTCCTACAACTGCAAATCACTGACCCTTGAAACTGACTGAAACCCTTGAGTAACACCAGGAGAACAGAAAATATGAATCTTGAAAATGATGTCACCCATTCCTAGACCTTCCAAACACCATGGCCATGATCAGATTTAGATTCAACCCAGATCATTTGAGTGCCTAAAGTGTGCCCTTTTTTACTCAATCTTGTACTCTGTTATGGTCTAGTATTATTATGCCCATTTCAGAAATAAAATAAGTCTCAGAAAGAAAGCCACTGCCAGGCCAACAACAATGTGTCTATGGAACAGGTACAGATTCCTCAGGGTCACCTTGCTCTCACCTGTGGTTATTCAGGAGACACAATGAGAGCCTTCTTTTGCCTTGTCCACCAGAGTGATGACTTGGATAATGATTTTCCCTCTCATTGGGATGTGACGTCTAATCTATACCTGTACTTAGAGATCCATCTATAGTAACTTGTTGAGCTTACCTGCCTGTCACTTTACATACTTTATTTTAGTTTACCTTTATTAATCCTTACAAGGTCTACATCATTAGTCTCATTTTCTAGTTGAGGAAACTGAGACATAAAAAGATTAAATAACTTGTTCTAAAAATATAGTTAATAAAGAGCAGGGTTGGGATTCAAATCTGGGCTGTGCATTCCAGCTTTTAATCACTGAGCTATACTGCTTTACTCTCTGAGCTACTGCTTATCCACAAAGCCTTCTTTAAGCCAGTAGTCAACAGAACTCTCCCCTTTGGAACAGGATCTTTTATGAAGAGGGAAAGCTCTGGAGCTATAATTCTGAGGTTCAGTTTCCTGCTCTGTCAGTTACTGTGTGCTCTCTAGCAAGTTATTTAACTTTTTTTCTATTTTCCATATGTGTACAATTTTAATGTTAACAATACCTACTGAAAGAGATTATTGTAAGTGCTAAATTAGCGAATACAAGTAAAGCATTTAGAAGACTATTCAGTGCCTGTTAAGCACTTACAGGAGTTAATGATATTGCTGTCTCCATTAATGGCACAGTCTACTCCCTGCTGTGTGGTCTATCTTCCCTGTAATGCCATAAGGTCTCTGAGAAGTACCTTATTCTATTAATTTTTATATCCCCATACACACAAAGGCACAGGGTAGGAATTCAATAGATGTTCATTGAATGACTGATGAAAGACCAGAAGAATTCACTTCTGCACCTAATTCAGATCTGCATTCCCCTACATCAGACTTCTAGGTCACTTTTCCTGAGTTTAGCAATTTGATAAAGTAATTTAAGCTAAGAAATAACTGATAGCAATGAATTATTAAACCATCTTAAGGTGCTTTCCACCTCAATCCTCAGAGTATCTTAATTTTAGAACACAATTCCATTTTCCATTCTTACAACTAACATTTATTGAGTTGTCTGTGCTAGGTATTAATAGAAACACTAAAGGGTTATACAAAGGTAAATAAGCTATGGCATATACGTTCAAGGAAATAATGTTTTTGCAAGAAAAGGGCATCACTAATAACCATACTACAAAGGAAGGAAAGAACATGGAAAGTCAGTGAAAATGAGTATTTCTTAGACATGTTTTATGTGCCAGGCATTTTACATGTTAATGCTTCAGTTAACACTTAGAACAGTTATAATTAGGTAGTACCATTATCACTGTTTTACAAATAGGAAAACAGAAGCTCCAGGAAGTTAAATAAATTGCCAAGAGAAACACAGCTGGGAAGTGATAGGGCTAGAGTGTGAATCCATGACCATGCTAAAGCTGGTAAGTATCATGGCATAAATGAAGTAGGTCAAAACACCATAAGGAAACTGGTTATAGAAATCCACTCAAGTCTTTAAACTCTGCTTGGCCTTATTTTCTTATCTACAAAGTGTAGTCTATAGAGATGATTTTAGAGGCTTCATACCTAATTTGAGACCTTAAAGATTATCTAAAGCAATGTTCTTCAAATACATTAGACAGTTTTTAAGGTTCTAAATGCCCTCCCCAAAGCCTTTCCCAAAGCCTTCCAAGGAATGGTCAGGCGCTAATAAAGTTATAAATCAGTTTCTAGGAATTAATCTTCGTTCGCACTTGCACTTTATAGCATCATGCAATATCTCCTTTTCCACCTCACTCTTCATAATAGCCCCTCTCCCACTAAACTTATGGAAGTCATAATCCTCAGCTATCCAGAATCTCATTATGGAGAATTGCTCCAGATATGAATATCTTCAGAACATCAAATAAAACAATAGTTTTAGATAGTATTTTCTAGAAGACTCTTTAATGAACCATTATAGCACCAAAATTTCACATTCATCATGGAGTTCTATATTTCCTGTAAAGATCAAAGCATGGCTTTGGAAATTGTGTGCTTTGGCCCTTTTTGACAGATCCTGAAGGCAAGAAGAATTTCGGTGGTAGGCATGTTGATGAATTTCCTCGTGTGATCTAGATTTTATCCCCAAATTGTTGTTACAAAAATTCATGGTTTGCAGGTAGAGTCCTAAGAAAGCATGTCAAAGGGCATAGATAGCATGTTGAAGAAATATCAAACCCTGTAAATGTCATTTATTTACTTATTTAAGTATAAGCAATTATTTTTAACTCCTAAGGACTTTTCATCACCTAAAAAGTTTAACTCCTAAGGACTTTTCATCACCTAAAAAGAAAAAAAAAAGCACAATACTTAAAAACAGAATAGATTAATGATGTTGATTATTTCAAATATAACTGAGATGTGTTCTGGAACTAAAAATTTTCAGGTTATATTGGATGAAACCACCAAGTAACAATTGTATGGGACTTAAAAAAAGTGTGTGTATTATGCAGTTAGGTAGTTAAAACGTATTCAATCATATCATAATATGAAAAATAATTCTGATTATAATCAATTTTGTTTCATTATATCTTACAAAATGTTTGCTATTTTCTGTCTCCTACTTAAAAAAGTAAAATTTAATACAACTGGAACAATTACTTTTCAGCAGTATGATCATGTCCAGCAAATTTAATTGAGCCACTTTTGAATTTGTATTTATTATTCAGATTTAATTATTTCTAGAGACCCAAATACTACAGCTAAACAAAGGACTACACATATGTTTCCTGAAGAAATAGCATAGCTTTCATTTATGACTTACAAATTCAACTACATTAAATTGCACTATTACAACATAGTTATATGCAATATATGGATTAATTCTTATGTTTATTGTTAATCTGGATGAATTGATTATGTTAGCTCTTAATTGTGTTGATCATAATTTTTAATTATCTTTGAAGATGCATTCTGTTATTTAATTTGAATGGTTTTTATTGTATAAATGTACACAAACATCTTTATTTAAATTTTTTAATTAAGACACATTTCTCAAGAAAAATATCTGATTTGGTTGATTGATTTTTAAGGTGGCTGGTCTGTTATTAAATTATGTGATAAATATTTTGAATATAATTTAACCTAATTCTGCAGCTCCAATGTTTTAACAAATAGATGTTTTCCAGCATATGTTGAATAATACTGTTTTTTTGAGACAGAGTCTCGCTCTGTCACCCAGACTGGAGGGCAGTGGCGCAATCTCCGCTCACTGCAAGCTCCGCCTCCTGGGTTCACGCCATTCTCCTGCCTCAGCCTCCCGAGTAGCTGGGACTACAGGCGCCCGCCACCACGCCCGGCTAATTTTTTCTATTTTTAGTAGAGACAGGGTTTCACCACATTAGCCAGGATGGTCTCAATCTCCTGACCTCGTGATCCACCTGCCTCGGATTACAGGCGTAAGCCACCGTGCCCGGCCATGTTGAATAACATTTTTTAAACCTCTTAATTTAAAAATAACAGGTCATCTAAGAAATGTTGATTAAAAACTTTTTGTATGCTTGCCAGAAATTTCAAAAATGAGCGTCTCTAATGCCTAGGTAACAAATCCTTTGGTAAATCAGGTTTTTTCTAATTCGGCACTTCCAACAAAATTGGAGGAAGACCTAAGAGAATTGTCAACTGATATATTGCTAAAAACACATTTATTATTGATCAATGTTAGTCTTTTATGGCATATAACTCAAAATAATTTCAAAGAATTGAATGACATTGTCATAAAACTCTTTTTGTTCTTCTCTCAACACAAGATTTCTCAGAAGTATAAACTGAAAAAATTTAAAATAAATAAAAGCAATTCTAACCTGCTTCATTCTGACAAAATATAACATTCACCTACAGATACATTGCTCCCTGCCATTTAAAAAAAAAAAAAAAAAAAGCTTTCATTTGCCAAACACCTGCTTCCTAGAGTGTTTGAGCCAGAAACTGAAGTAAAGTGCACACTCACCTCTGGACAGCTGCAGTATCCCTGACCAATCGCCCTCACTGACCTAGACACAGACTTCTGCTATGAGCCCACTGCTGTGCTTTGGACTCCATTCTCTGGGAGAGAGTCACAGACCCCTCCCAACCATCCCTGTCCCTGCATAGAGGTACATGTTTGACTTTTGAAGGGTAAAGTGACCATATGCCATCATTTGGGTCTGAGTTTAGGTCTGTTGCTCAGTGCAATTATTAATAATGTCCCCTTTTACTCTCAAGGTTTTGATGATATATGAAAGGGCCAACCTACTAATGAGAAGACTCACAGATCTCAGACATCTAGGATAGAAATACTGGCTGTGATGGACATACACTGAGCAATGTGATGATCCAAGTCTCCCTTGCCATTTAAGAACCTTTAGAGTATAATGCTTTCACTTTGTCTCTCTCCTTCAATCTCACTCTTGCTCAACATGTATTAAGCACCTACCATATGCAAGGTTCTGCTAAGCTCTAATGAAATAGAGATAATAAAATCAGAGTTATCTTCAAGGAGCCCAGTTTAAGGGCATGTTTCCAAGCCTCTCTAGCTGCTCCCTCTTGCCTCCCTACCTCCCAAACATACCTTTTCTAGGCACATACTACACAAAAGTTCCATGCGCCTATATTTTCCTTCGACTTTGTCTTTCTCATTCCCCATCTCACTGATTTTAGTCTGTTAATATCTCAGCCTTACATGGAATCCAGAAGATCTGGCCTGGTTATCTACTCATTTGAAACTAGCAGGCAGCTTCAATTCCCCAGTCATCTTTGGTAGAATGGAAATAATCACATGATGGTTAATATTGAGTATCTACTTGATTGGATTGAAGGATGCAAAGCACTGATCCTGGGTATGTCTGTGATGGTGGTGCCAAAGTCGAGTAACATTTGAGTTGGTGGACTGGGAAAGGCAGACCCGCCCTTAATCTGCGTGGGCACAATCCAATCAGCTGCCAGTGAGGCCAGAAAAAAAAAGCAGGCAGAAGAGCATGAAAAGACTAGACTGGCTTAGCCTCCCAGCCTACATCTTTATCCTATGCTGGATGCTTCCTGCCCTTGAACATTGGGTTCCCAAGTTTTTCAGCTTTGGGACTCAGAATGGCTTCCTTGCTCCTCAGCTTGCAGATGGCCTATTGTGGGACCTCACCTTGTGATCATGTGAGTCAATACTCCTTAATAAACTTCCCTTTATATATGTATCTATCCTATTAGTTCTGTCCCTCTAGAGAACCCTAACAAAAATCATAACACTTCACAAAAATAATCTAAAAATGTAAAGAAACAAATTGGAAGAATATACAGTAAAATATTAATGGTTATCTTTGACTGTGGGATTATAAATGATTTATTGTTGTTGTTCCTGTTTTTGGCTGTTGCTGTTATTATTAATATCACCATTGTTTCTTCCTTTATATTCTTTTCATTTTTTCTAAAGTCTCTAGGAAAAAACTATATACAGTCAGCGTCCCAGCAGAAAACAGATAGAACACTGGAATAGGATAATGGAAGACTATTTAATGCAGGTACCAATTAAAAGTGAGGACAACAGTAAAGGAACTAAGGAGAGACAATGATACACCCATGACAACCCTTTGACCTATGATCCAACAAGAGGAAAGTGGCAGGTCTGCCTAACAAAAATTTTCCATTTTTAAATTTTTGGATGGAACAGAACATGTTGAAGTCATTCCAAGAAAATTCAACATGTACACTCAGACACATTGAAGACCTTCCTTTCTTCTTTTTTCTATTTCCTTTCTCCTTCATTCCTTTCTCCCCTACATCATTCCTCCCTTTTCTCCTTTTTGTCCTCTAAACGCAGGGTTGTATTTTGGAAAGTGTATGAGCATCAGTGTTAGACAGACTTCAGTTCAATTCTCATCTCTTTTATGAGAACTAAACATGTTACCACTCTGTGAGGCCCATCTTTCTCCCCTATAAATTGGATATACCAAAACATAGTCCATAGAACTATTCTGAAAATTAGATGAGAGACTGTGTTGTTAAAGCAAATAAAACAGATTTAATGGGTACAAACATGCATTTCAGAGGTAGCATTCTTGTGTTCAAAGCCTGGCTCTGCCCCTTTACTTAACTTGTCTATACCTCAATTTCATCATCTTTAAAATGGCTATAACCTGATTTCATAGGGCTACAGTGATAATCACATGAATTAGTATATGCAAAGGATTTATAATTTGGCCTAGTTTATTTTTAACAAGCACTATATAAGTGTTTTAATAGTCATAACACATGCTAGTTGTCACAGTGTTATCATTCTTGGACCCTTACAACATGCCAGAAAGTAGTGAATCATGCAAATGGTGAGGTAACTGCTACCCTCTTCTCCATTTCCATCCTTTGGTGTTCACACCAATGTACCCCTTCCCCAGTTTGTTCCCAGCCAAGGACTGAGCACAGTAGGGGTACTAACTCTGGGTGATTTCTACCTGATAAGGGACTCTTCTAACAGGCAACCTTTCCTCAAAGACTGCCCATTGACCTGGCCACAGCTTTTTCAGAACTGCACAGCTGTCTGAGGCTCATCAGGTTTGGGTTTCAGAGGCTGTGTCAGTTTGCATCCTCTGAGAAGCCAATGGAAAGAGCAGATTAGATGTGCAGGAGATTTATCAGGGTAACACTTCTGAAGAATACAAGGGAAAGATGGAAGAGTAGGTGAGACCCTTTAGATTGTGATGGGGGTCTGATACTTACGAAAGGAGAGAGGGAAGGAAGAAGGATTGGGTAGAAGTAGCCTCAGACTGCAGTGGACATCTAATTTAAAAAAAAAAAATCTTGTCCTTTTCATTTTTTATTCCCAGAATAGAGCAGAGTAAAAATCCAAGGACCCAGATATATGCCCTGAGGCCAGTCCAGCTGTCACCCAGTTTTACTACGGTGTCATCTGCCAGTTGGGCTGGGGAAGGAGGGAATGCTTCTAAGCTCCCTCCTGTCATTGCTGGCAGGTCTTCATCTTTTGCCACCTGAATCCTTCTACTGGCCTATTTCACAAGCTGGAAACAAGTTTCCCTCAGGGCAGACAATCAAAGAGACAGTGAGAGAGAACACACACCCAAAACAAAACACACAGTTTTTTTGTAACCTAACCCAAGTGAAAAATCATCACTTCTATTGGATTCTTTTCATCAGTGTCAGTAAGTCCAGTTCACACTTAGAGAGATTATCCAAGAAGGTGAATATCATGAGGAGGAGATTATTGGAGACCATCCTAAAGACTTTCCTTCCCTAAACTAAGTGCCCTGCCAGTGATTTTCAGAGCCTCTTATATCTCTTCAGTTAGAGACCTTAGCATGCCATATTCTCACTGCTTATTTACTTCTCTTAATATACCTTCAAACTATAAACTTTAGGAGAGCAGGCACCTTATATCTCTAAATCACATTTGTATTCTCAATGTCTAGCACAGAACCAGCAATATAAATATTTGTTAAATAAATTAACTTGGAAGAAATTTGTCTCCAACATATTGCACACTCATCTATCTTCTTAAATAGAAGAGAACCCCATTTCACTTGACTTTTTTTGACAGTTAAACATTATCATTAAAAACACCAATTGTACCAGATTGTACAATTTTTATCAAATCATATTACAAATAATAAATGAGTTGACTGTAATGATTCCTATTTTAATTAATAAATAAATGATAAATAAATATAAATAAATTTATAAATAAATTATAAGTTAATAAATAAATTAAAAATCTATGCTATGAGATGCACCAAACTCTTAGATGCAGAAAATGCTTTCCAAGAGTTCACTGAATCTCAAAGCATGGATTTTTACACTACAGGAATAAACAAACTTATTTCTCATTGGCAAAAATGTGTTGATTGTAATGGTTCCTATTTTAATTAAGATGTATTTGAGCCTAGTTATAATTAAAAATTCACGGTCTGAAACCACAATTACTTATGCACTTATGCAATTGTGACTTAAAATGAAGAAGAAATAGGAGGAGGAGAAGAACAGGGGAGTTCGTTTTGCCTTGAATCAAGAAAGATCAGCTTCTGTTGGGAAATATCAGTCCTATTTAAGAAGTCATGATTTTTAAAATATGGTTACTGGGAACTGCTGTGTTACAGATCTAAAAGTCTGTCTTCAATGCAAACCAAAATCACAATGAGATACCTCTCACATCAGTCAAATGGCAATTATTAATAAGTTAGAAAATATGTTGGCAAGGTTGTGGAGAAAAGGAAACATTTATAGACTGCTGGTCAGAATATAAATTATTTCAGCCACTGTGAAAGCAGTTTGGAGATTTTGCAAAGAACTTAAAACAGAACTTCTATTCAACCCAGCAATCCCATTACTGGATATATACAGAAAGGAATATAAATCATTTTACCAAAAGACATACGTGCTCATATGTTCATCACAGCAGTTTTCACAATAGAAAAGACCTGGAATCAACCTTGATGCCCACCAATAGTACACTGGATAAAGAAAACATAGTATATATACACCACGGAATACTATGCAGCCATAAAAAAGAACAAAATCATGTCCCTTGCAAAAATATGGATGCAGCTGGAGGCCATTATCCTAAGAAAATAAATGCAAAAACAGAAAACCAAATGCTGCATGTTCTCTCTTATAAGTGGAAGCTAAATGTTGAGTACACGTATAGTTTCAAAGAGGTGAACAATGGACACCAGGACCTACATTAGGGTGAAGGGTGGGAGGAGGATAAAGGTCAGAAAAATATCTATTAGGTACCGTCTTCACTACTGGAGTGACCAAATCATTTGTACACTAAACCCCAGCAACACACAATTTACCCATGTAACAAACCACCCCGTGTACTTCCTGAAACTAAAATAAAAGTTGAAAAGGAAAAAAAAAGTGACTAAAATAAAAGTCTGTCTTTAACATCTTTAATTCTTGAAAGTCATTTACCAGGCTGCTTTTATCCTCAGACTGCTTCTTTTAAATTGCTCAGGCTGTTTGTTTGTTCCACTTGATACTGAATCACTCTGACACTGTCTTCCCCTTGGAATAAATGCTCCATTTGAAACTCTCCATCTCCATAGCCCTTTCCCCTCATGCACGGCAATGCTACAGGGACACAGCTATATGCTTACTTACACCTCTCTTTCTCCTCCTCTTCCTTTTTTTCAGCAATTAAATAAATCATACATTAATTCGTCTTACCATGAGGGTCCTAACTAGTGTATGGCTTTGAATTACAGAGAAAAGCAGTGGCCAGGCCGGGTGCGGTGTCTCACGCCTGTAATCCCAGCACTTTGGGAGGCCGAGGTGGGCAGATCACGAGGTCAGGAGTTTGAGACCAGCCTGGCCAACATGGTGAAACCCCACCTCTACTAAAAATACAAAAATTAGCTGGGCATGGTGGCAAGTACCTGTTATCCCAGCTACTCAGGAGGCTGAGGCAGGAGAATCACTTGAACCCAGGAGGCGCAGGTTGCAGTGAGCTGAGATCATGCCACTGCACTCCAGTCTGGGCGATAGAGCAAGACTGCATCTCAAAAAAAAAAAGAAAAGAAAAGGAAAAAAAAAGACAAGGCACAGCAGTGGCCTGTTGGAGTGCAGGTACCTCTGGTCATCTCACTAGTCATGGAATATTTGTGAGATCAGTGACTGTTAGTGCTCAGGACTTTGAGCAGTCAGTTGCGCTGGGCATGAAGCAGGGGTGTGGACGCTAATTAGCAAGGTTCCCTTAACTGGGAGTTCTGAAGATTTTGCCCAATTGTATGCACACCTTTTCTGATAATATACACTGCTAGGTGGTTGGCTTTTTTTTTTTTTTTTTTTGCAATAACCCAAGAAGACTGGCACCCACTCTGTTCCACCTCCCAAATATGGGTAGGACTAACATCAATCTTGCCCCACATCATGTTTTCATCAATATCTCTCCACGCTAAAATTGAAATCTATGAATTGTGTGAAATTAGAATTGGGAAAGTAAGTAAATTCTTTTCCTGTCTTGGTTATTTTATGAAAAATTCTATGAAATAACATATGTAAAGTTCCCAGCAAACATTGTGTTTTCTGTCCTCCCTTTCTTTTCTCCTTTCTATCTCTTTTATTCCACTGTCTTTCATTCTCTCTGTAGTTGATACTGAGGCTCTGATCCAGAGCATTGCCATACAGCCAGTAAACAGTGGAACCAAGATTCAAATTCTGATATTCCATATGCATTATTTCAAAAAAGTTTTTCTTGGTTAGTAAAGATGATAATATAATAACATGGAAATCAAAAAGAAAAAATATGCAAGTTATTCTTAATAAATTAAATATTGTCATTGTCTCTAATTAAATCATTTATCCTTATGCTAAATATTTCTGTAGTGATTTCCACCTAAGCATGTACATTACGTCATTATGTCTTCACAACCATCTTATGTTATTGTGCATTTTACGTATGAGACACTCGTGGCTCACAGAGAGTTCAGATGACTATTCTAAGGGTATACAGCTAGAAAGGGGCATTTCGTAATGACAGACTGGTAATGGTTACTAACCTTTCTAAGAAGACATGGAGGAAGGTGAGATGGCAATTTATGTGATATGGGAAGACAGGAAGGCAGAAAGGGAGGTGGGAAGGCAGGAAGGAAGGCAAAAAGGAAGGAAGGAAGACAGGAAGGAAGGCAGACAGAAAGGAAGGAAGGCGAAAGGAAGGCAGGGAGGGACATTATCGAGGTGACTATTTTCCTGTAAGGAAATAATTTTACCATGTTTTAATCTGACATATGGTACATATTGGTTATCAAAAATTTGGTAATGATGAAGAAAGCTTCCAAAGAAACTCAGTTCTCAGAGGCCAGTTCCATGGCATATGCCATGAACCTTTAGTCAAGTTATTTAGCCTTTTCAGCCTTGGTTTCAAGATCCATAAAATGAGATAATAGTAATAGCTAACTCTTAGGGTCAATGGGAAGATTAAATAAGGTAAATATGTAAAGCACCTAACAACACATTCTAGCTTCTGTGGTTGTTGTCATTGCTTTTAATCTTCATGGTCCGAGGTTTTAGAACCTTTAAATTAAGACTTAGAGTAACTGAGATAGCTGAGACAAGTATGTGATTGTTCCTTTACCTACGTTATTCGAATTAGTTCTCCCAATGATATAGTAAATTTGAAATAATAATCCCTTCATGCAGAAGATAAATGTTGAAGCATATACATGTTAAATAACTCATCAAAATTTACTACTCAAAAAGGGGCAAGGATGAAATTTGGATCCAGTTTTCTCTGGCTACAAAGTCTATTCCTTTATCTATATGATCACATACATATTTTTTAAGGTTAATTGAGAATCTCTTTATTGGTACAATTTTAGATGTTAAGAAATTTCTCTCTCAGTTTGAACACTTCATGAGACTTGGGTGTGGAGGCACAGTGGAATTTATTTAAGTTGCTTTGTGACTTTGCTTTTAAAACTTAGTAATTTAGCTTGATTTTATTGGAAAGAGTATCTGAAAAACTTTGCCCCAGTTTTAGTTTTAGTCTGAGACTATATAAAGCTCTTGCAAAAATTATCACCCTGTAACTTGGCTTCTCAGAAGAGTGTCTTCTAGCATTTCTCATCATGCCCACCTCTTTGCACTCTTTTTTTCTGTCTCTCACTCTAGGTCAGGCACTTCCAGGCATCTGTTTCCTCTTGGGGACTCAGGATTAATTTCTGCCTGACTCTGATGACTCTGATGTAGAAAATGCCTAGAAAAAGAGTAACTTCCAGCAGGCGAGCCTGCCTTCTGATTATTGATTGAGTGGAAAACCCACATTTCAACTCCCATCCACTAGCCCCCAGGATCAGCTATTCTATTTTCTAAAGTAAACCAAGATGGTGACCAGTTAGCTCAGTTGGTTAGAGTGTTGCCGAAGAAGTAAACCAAGCCTGCAGCCTTATAGTGTATATGGTTATAGAACATGTCTCTGATCATGATTGTGAAGCCTGAGAGTTAAATCCAATGCCCCTCCTTATCTCAGGGCTCCACAATGGTCTACTTTGGCCTCAGCTAGACTGACAGGGACCACCATGCTCCAAAAATTTGAAATGTCCTCCTAATGAGGACTTGTCTTACCTGAACTCCTGGTTATCTGATATATTTGAGTAAGATCTTGCACTAATTGTCTCAGCTCTGTGAGCCCCAGTTATGTCCTCTGTATATTGAGGCTAAGCAGACCCAGATCACAGTCTTACTGTGAGGATGGAGTACAGTGGTATTTATTCCTGGGATGTGGCAACTCCTAGATCACTGATCCTTTCTCCAACACAGTGTTATCTTAAATTCGAATATCCACTAAGATAATGCTCCCCTTGCCCTGGCTTCTCACTTTCTTGACTGTCCCTCCTCGAATGATCTTGTCTTTCATCGCAGTTCAACCATTCATGTCACCAGTCATATCCCAAATTTGTGCTGTTTCCGTAAGTCAATTTCCAGATCATTTTTCTAGTCACACACCTCCAGTAATTCTTTGACACCATTATGTTCTATAATCCTTGATGCTACCATTTTCTCACTCTTTCTTCCTCTGTCCCCCCATCTTCACTTCCTTTCAGCTTAGACTCCATGGTCCATCGTTAAAATCACCATCAATATCACCTCGACTGCTTTGCCTCTCCGCTCCTTTGTCAAATTCACTTGCAAAACACCACCTTGGTTAAGTGACTCTTCATTCATTTAGTTCCTTAACCTGGTAAACTAAGAATGACTGGAGGAAAGTACATAAATATGCAGATACAAAAATCACTTTAGAAATTCTAAAGTCATTGTCCTCAAGCGGGCCCTCAGTCTTAATGTTACAGAGAAGGGGTCCCAATCCAGACCCCAAGAGAGGGTTCTTGGATCTCATACAAGAAGCAATTCAGGGCAAGTCCACAATGTAAAGTAAAATCAAGTTTATTAAGAAAGCAAAGTTGTGAAAGGACAGCTACTCCATAGTCAGAGTAGAACGTTCCAGAAAGTACGAGGAGGAACGCGTCCACCCTAGGTACAATGCTTGTATATATGGGGAGATGTGCTCTGCTACAAGGGTTTGTGATAAAGGATTAATTTTCTTAATTACTGTATTTTGCGAGAATTGATATTATTATCTTTAAAGCAAAATTAGGAATGCCTTTGTTCTCCAGATATCGGGATATCTGGACACTCCCAAGTCTGGGTCTGTGCAGTAAACACTATTAATTTGTTCCCCTAACCGTAAACATCCAGAGGCTAGGAATGCCTAATTTTCTGAGCATGCAGCCCAACAAATCTCAGCCTCGTTTTCCAGCCCTCACTCAAAATGGAGTTGCTCTGGTTCGAATGCCTCCGACACTAACAGCAATCTTACTACCTCTCCCTATAGATACTTGACTTTTCCATTCATCTTCATGACTATTTCATGCCTTCTGCATCCTCAGATTGGAAAGTTCTCCTCTTTCCACCTTCATCAGATGGCCTTTCTATTTCCCTGAGAAAATAAGCAAAAGATAATTTCTCCTTGCTCCCCTCACCTCACCTACAACTTGGCTGCAGCTGTACATATAGTCTGCTTTCCCTTCAGTTATTATGAATGTACTGGGGTCTCATCAAGACATTCAAATTCTCTTATTACAAGAAACAGCCCCTCAGAAGGCAGAAGATACCGTTAAGATACTGCCCAGTGGTAAGGACCTAGGTCAATAAAGACCAATCCATTATAAGAAATAATACAGAGAAATATCCTATAACCTTCTTGCTCAGTTCTCTCTAATGTTAAAACTGTTATAGTTCACTATCATAATAGGAGAACTAACATTTATGCAATCCACAAACATTATTCGGATTTTACCAGTTTTATATGCACTCATGTTTGTGTGTGTGCACACTCACATGTGTGTGGGTAGTGTATTGAGTTAAACGCAATTTGATCACAGGTGTAAATTTCTATGACCACCCCCACAGTAAATACACAGGACAGCTTCACCACAAGAATTCTTCATGCTACTCCTTTATAGACACAGTCACCTCTCTCCCTTCCCTAATCCCTATGATGTTCTTCATTTCTATAATATAGTCATTTCAAGAGTGCTACATAAATGGAATCATATTGTATGTAACTATTCCGAATTGGCTTTTTGTACTCGGAATAAATCCTTTGAGACCCATCCAAGTTGTTGCATGAGCAATGTGTTCTTTTACATTGCAGATTAGTATTCCATGACATGAATGATTCAGTTTGTTTAACCATTCACCCGTTGGATGACATTTTAATTATTTGCAGTTCAGAGTTATTACAAATACAACTGCTATAAACATTCATGTATAGGCTTTTGTGTGAGCATAAATTTTCATTTTTGTGAGATAAATGAAAGGATGCTATTGCCAAGACTTATGGTAAACCCATGTTCAGCTTTATAATAAACTTCTGACTTGTTTTTGACTCAAATTTGTTTACACAAATATTAAGGGAATACCTATTTCATATCAAGAACTATGCTAATACCTAAGAAAAAGTATAACATAACAGATACTGTCCTTGTTCTTACAAGCTAGAGGAGAAGATTGTAAAAAAATCAAATAAATGTAATAATATTTTTTATGAAGGAATATCTCTGTGTGTGGATGGGAGAGGACTTCTCAAATCTAAGGGTCAGGGAAAGATTTCATGAGGCATTTAAGCCTGTGCATAGACTATCATTCTTGCTTCTTCTCTAGAATTGCTTTGAAATATCCCTTCTGAGAGGTCCTATGTAGATTTCATTGCCCAACTCAACTCTGGTTTCTAATGTGACCACTGTATCTAACTCTGGTTTAATTCATATGAAAAATGAGGATGGAAATAGAACATCTTCTCGAGGTTTCTATAAGAATTAAATAAAGAGTAGATTTAAAAATCTTTATCAAGTACCTGGTTTAGAGAAATGTAATTCTTATTACTATTATATGGCTTTTCATTAACCCAACTCCTGTAAAGAATTATCTCTGCCAAAGATAGCCTTGTGGGATGATGTTTAGCTTTCATTAAGGGATCTTGCATGTTTTTTATCTGGTGATAGCAGAAGTGGGTTTTCTGTGTTATTTTCCAAAGCAAAGGTTAATAACAGTGAACAAGAACCCAGGGCACAAGGCCCAGCAACACACACCCATGTATATGTGTCCATAGTTCCCAACTTTGGAAGACTGAGATTTAGTTTATTGAAAGAGTATATATTATACCTCCCTACTTTTTCTTTCCCAGATTTTATATTTCTTCTTAAATCCAATCCAAAATTTTATATTTCTTCTTAAAATGTTATCTATCTACCATAGCAAGTTTAGTTGTTGCTTCATTAAGGTTTCCCTTGAAGATAACCCTACATTGTTCTACAATAAACTGCAGAAATGAACGACTTCTCCACTGAAGAATGAACTCCTGAGAAGCATAGGTCTGCCCTCATGTGTGCTCTCTCTCTCTTTTTATCTAGTATCTCTACATTGAATCTGCTGTGTCAATTGATTTTCTTTATCAATTGATGTCCCATATCGATTAGCGTACAGGACCTACCATTAAATAGGTAACCAAGCAATGTTTGCTGAGTTGATGCAAAAACACAGTGACACCTATATGCTTCCAATGCGATCTTCCTAAACACAAATTTTAAAACCTTAAATGATTTTCTCCACAGAACTCAGAAGAGGGTAGAATATATGCTAAAGATAAACCTGAGTTCAAAACCATACTATCAGTTATTTGTTTGAGCTAACCATCTTGAAAAAGTCATTTTACATCTCTGTGCTTTAGGTTCCCCAACTTTAATTTTTTAAAAAAATAAAGTTAACAATATTAATATTAGCTCATGGTTATTCATCTTCTACTCTATGCCGAGATTTATATGCATTACTTCATTTAATTTCCTCAACAACTCTACGAGGTAACTGTTTTTTAAAACTGTCATTTCCCAGTTGAGAGTAATGAGGTTTAGAGATGATAAACAGGTTTCCCAGTGTCATACTCTGTATAATGAGAAGAGGAGTGATTGAGCCCATCCATTTTCAATCCAGAGCACACATTTATCTCATAGCATTATTGGGAGGACTAAGTGGGACATGTCATATAAAATCCATGACCTGAAAAATGCTTTAAAATTTTGTTTTTATTCAGTGCACAGATCTAAACTAACAGCAATTACACAATATCAAATTATCCACTAATTTCTCTGTCTTGTTCATTAAGCAGTATATTTGTATGTACATTTGTATGAACTGGAATATGGTGGATGCTTTATTAAGATAAGTTATTTTTCTCTGCTGTTTAACTCCAGTTCTCTTAATACAACATGTGCAGCAGCAAGAATCTGATTGTGCATACAGAAGCCAAACACATGTGAAGCAGTCCTTTGTTAATTGACTTATTAGTCTTATTAGTTATTCAGGGAAAGGGTTAACTGGATTCAAGATAAATCTTTCAGGTGGTTCTTCCCTCAGATTCTCACATAATTTAATACAACTTAGTAAAAGATCTATTGAAAAAACTCATCATAGTCAAAAAAGCACTGTTATTTAGGCACTATCATAGTTGCTGATGGAAACAGAAATTGGTACAACGTTTTGGGAGAAAACTGGCACAAACAGGAAGGGACGGCTAAGGTAGAGTTATAAACTGCCTAGCTGAGTGTTGAAGATGTACTCCAACAAACACATAGAGACTATCTGCAAAGAATGGGAGACTTATTAATTGCAGGCATCAAAATAAATATCAATTCAATAATTAGCTGACCAGTAAGCTAACTAAGCAGAGACATCAATGACCATACATGACAAAGAACAGATTTTACAGAATTAGTAAGAAAAGTTACCAAAGAGAAAACAACAGCAAACTGTAATAATAACAAACCATGGGGAGGTGGAGGAATCTGAATTGCAGAGTCGTCTCACTATATTGTCAATAGAAACTGTCCCTGAGGAAGCCCAGATAGTAAACTTACTAGAAAAATACTTTAAATAGTTATTTAAACTGTGTCCAAAAACTACAGTAAAGTCATGTCCAAAAAACTAAAAAGGTTTGTGAGAACAATGATTCCCAGAGACTATCAATGGAGAGACAGAAAACTTTCAAAAAGTAATTATAGAGTTGAAAAGTACGATAACTGAAATAAAAAAAATCACTAGAGGGACTCATAAAAGTACATATGAGAAGGCAGAAGAAATAACAAACTTGAAAATAGGTCAATCGAGATTATGTAGTGTGAGAAAATGAATAAAAAATAAAGAAAATTGAACAAAGTCTCAGAGACCTGGGGGGACACCATCAAGCACATCAACATATGAGTAATGGAGGTCCTAGCAGGAGAGGAGGGATGGAAAAGGGAAGAGAGAATATTTGAAGAAATAAGGTCAGAAACTTCCAAAATTTGATTTCTAAAAAGATTAACCTACACATCCAAGAAACTTATGGACTCCAAGTAGAATGAAATCAAAGAGGACCACACCTAGACATATCGTAATCACTAAAAGACAAGGACAAAGAAGGCATCTTGAAAGTAGAAAAAGATAAGTAACTCATCATGTACAAGACATCCTCAATTAGATGAGCAGACAATTTTATCAGAAAACACAGAGGCCAGTGGAAAAGAGATATTACTCCAAATTCAGAAAGAGACATCAACCAAGAATTCTATATTCAGCAAAACTATCCTTCAAAAATGAAGGAGAGGGTTGCTTCAGTGGCTCATGCCTATAATCTCAGCACTTTGGGATGCCAAGGTGAGAAAATTGCTTGAGTTCAGGAGTTTGAGATGAGCCTGGGCAACATAGTGAGACCCCATCTCTACGAAAAATAAAAATAAAAAATTAGCCTGACATCATGGCAGTTACTCTGTAACCATAGCATCAGTTACTCTGGAAACTGAGGTAGAAGGATCGCTTGAGTCCAGTAGTTCAAGCCTTCAGTAAGCTATGATCACACCACTGTACTCTAGTCTGGGCTACAGAAAAAACTCTGTCTCAAAAAACAAAAAAGAGGAAGACAATTTAAGGCAGCCCCACATAAGCAAAAACTGACAAAAGTGCTAACAGGCCTCTCTTACAAAACTACTGAAGTGATTTATTCAGGCTGAAAAGAAAAGACAATAGAGAAATTATAACTCTCATCTAAGTGGAAAGGTAAAGTGGTGCTGCTACCTTTGAAAAAATGTTTGGCAGTGCTTCAATAAGTTAAACATAGAATTATTGTGTAACCCAGGAATTCCACTCTTGTGTGAATAACCAAAAGAATTAAAAATAAGTTTTTTTAAATCTATATATACAAATGTTTATAGTAATACTATTCTAAATAGTCAAAGGTGGAAATAACCTAAATATCCATTGACTGATAATTTTAAAGGATAAGACAAACCAAACCATATATATATACATTACATATTTTATATATAAATGGTTACAGCAACCATTTTGCTTCACTGAAACATTAATATATATTTTATATATAATTTGATTATGTTAGCAATATGATTTACTTTCCAAATGGTAGACTTTTACCACTGAATACATTTATATATCATATATCCATACAATGGAATATTATTCAGCCATAGAAAGAAATGAAATACTCATTCATGCTGTACCATGAATTAACCTTGAAAATAATCTATATGAAAGATGCCAGACACAAAGTGTCGCATGTTGTATGATACCATTTATATGTCCAGATTAGGCAAATCCATAGAAACAGAAAGTACATTAGTGGTTTCCCTGGCGTGGGTGCAGGAAAATAAGGAGTGACTGCTAATGGGTACATTTTTATTTTATTTTATTTTATTTTTACCCCATAAATACATAAACCTACCAGGTATCCCATGCCTGTTTTGATACAGGCATGCAATGTAAAATAAGCACATCATGGAGGAGTATGTGGTTTCTTTCGAGGGTAATGAAATCACCATATAAGTGGTGATGACTGCACAACTATTAAGATCACTGAATTGTACAGTTGAAAAGAGTGAATCTCATGATATCTAATTATATCTCAGATTTAAAAATGATAGTTTTCATCACAAAAGGAAGGAGGCAATTAGTTTAATAAACCATGTTCCAATTCTACAATGGAATACTATATAGCCCCTTAGGGGATAGAGAGAACTTGAATATGAGACCATGAGAGAAAAGGTCACTCTAAGCAGAAGAAACAGTTTTTTAAAAGGCACAAGAGCTAGGAAGCCCAACGTAGGCTTGGAGAATGTTCTGAACATCATGCTAAAAAGTTAGAAAATAGTCTGAGTGCTTGGTTCAGAGAAGTGTTGTGTTAGTCCATTCTTACATTGCTGTAAAGAAATACCTGAGACTGGGTAATTCACACGGAAAAGAGGTTTAATTGGCTTATGGTTCTGCAGGTTGTGCAGGAAGCATAGCCCTGGCATTTGCTCAGCTCCTGAGCTTTTACTCATGGTGGAAGGTGAAGCAGGAGCAGGCACATCACACGGCAAAAGCAGGAGCAAGAGAGAAGGAGGTGGTGGGGGTGCCACACTTTACCACAACCAGATCTCGAGAGCACACATTCACTACCCTGAGGATAGCACCAAGCCATGAAGGATCCATTCCCATGACATAAACTCCTCCTACGAGGCCCCATCTCCCACACTGGTGATTGCAATTCAACATGAGATTTGGTGGGAACACATATTCAAATCATACCAAGTGGTATATTTGGGGCTAATTAAGCAATCTTGCATAAGTGAAATGTGAAGCTTAAACTCTTCATTCTCCTTCCACCAAATCACTGTGTTTAACCATTCTTTGTTGAAAATTCATTTTTTTCCAACTAACTTTTCAGTCACTGCGGTTAACTTATTAACTCCTAAGTGCAGTTGAAAACTTTAGTCTCACATTGGATTCAGATCTTCACCCCTTGCTATTCTCAGTCATATTTTGCCTACTGGACTTGAAGTAGGGGCAAGGCATACAGGTTCTATTCTTTCTGTCCTTCTGTCACCTCTTCCAATTTGGTACAGATAGAAACAGCAGGAGAGATGAAAGGAGTGTTGGTTTGGGAACACTTTCTCCTCTTCTTTCCTCTTCTATATCTGTCTCTAGTGTTGAGGAAAGAAGAGAATAATGGAAGATATAGTAGAGGTTGAATTTACCACACTGTCTGATGTTGATTATACCCTAGTGTCATTCCGGCCTGTGGTGGTCAATAATTTGATGATCTCCATCTAGATTGTGTGCCTGACTTGCTTGGGATGGTACTTATGAATTGTCCTAGCCAGTAAATCACACCTAACGGCCTCATTAGGGAAGGGGGCACCCTTTCCCTTGGCAGCCACCTGGGCTATTACAAGGGTCCTGCCAGTTCCTTATCCTCCCTGTTCCTTTGTGTGGACCCAAAGGAATCACCAAGTTCTTCTTCTAATGACATCTGTAGCCATGTAAATGAGATCAGGTGATATGTAAACCAGATCAGGAGATAGGTAAGCCCACTTCTTCAAAAGCACCCTATTTCATGGTCCTTTCTCACTCTCCTGGTGCCCACGGGCCCTGCAACCATCACTTCCACCTTCAGAAATATCCAGTCTCTGAGTTAACATACGTGCCCATACTCCAGGCTCCCCACAGAACAGTGCTAACTGCAGTTGAGAGCATCGGGATGGGGATGCAGCTCTTTGCAGATTAACAAACAGCCATACAGAAAGCAAGGTGCCCACCTTTCCTTCATGCAGAAAGCTCTGAGGAATCCTTTTGGAGGATCCTTTCTCTCTACTTTAGAGTGGGAGTAAAGCACCCCTGCTGATGAGAGGAAAAGAAACAACACTACACCTCCCTACCTCAAAGCCAATATCTCGGGACACTGAGTCATTCCAGACCCCATAAGTGGGCTGAGAAGGAGCAGGGGATGATGTTCAGATTGTGGCTGGCATTAGCAGTACTGCTCCTATCATATCTTAGCAAACCTGCAGGAGATACTTGATTCCTCCTAACTTAGAATCTTAGTCATAAATCCCAGGGTAAGAGGGTAAGTTTCAATATCCCACTACACTAGGATCTGGACTTCAAGAAGATAATTTTGGTGACTATGTGAAATATTTTAAAAATACAGCTACAGCAGTGAAGCATGCAGTGCAGGCAAGATGTTCTTGAATGACTACAGCAAGAACAGTAGAAATGGATGTGCTGAGTTACACACATCTCTCTGGATCTTCCACTACAGAGCAAGTGATCTGATTTAGATGGATTCAAAAACTCTAAAACATGCTTTTAAATTATGGGGCAGTCTGAGTTGGTCCATTTGCTCTCTTCATATAGAATGCCTAAACAGGATATTTTCTGTAGTTTTCAAAATATTGGGGAAATCATTAATAGTTACTTTAAGATGATAGTTCTATCTTTAAATTTTTGAGGAGGTTTTATACTTTTTCATAATGGCTGTACCATTTTACACTCCCACCAACAATGTACTGTGTTCTCTTTTCTCCATACCCTCATCAACACATGTTATCTCTTGTAATTTTGATAATAGCCAACCCAAAACGTGTGAGGTGATACCTAATTGTGGCTTGAATTTGAATTTCTGTGAAAATTAGTGATGTTGAGCACATTTTAATATACCTCTTGGTCATTGTACATCTTCTTTGAAGAAATGTCTATTCAGGTCTTTCACCCATTTTTTAAATAAGGTTATTTGTTTTCTTGTTGTTCAATTGTTTGAATCCCTTACATATTTTGGATATAAACTATTCAGCAAATGTACGGTTTACAGATATTTTCTCCCATTTTGTAAGTTGCCTCTTCACTCTATTGATTGTTTCTTTACTATGTAGAAACCTTTTAGTTTGATGATAACCTATTTGTCTATCACTGCTGTTTTGCCTGTGCTTTAGGGATCATATCCAAATAATAATAATTTTCCATACCAATGTCCTGACTAGTTTCTGTATGTTTTCTTCTAGTAGTTCTATAAGTTTTAGGTCTTACATTAAAATCTTTAATACGTTTTTGGGCTGTTTTTTTTTTTTTTTTTTTTTTTTGCCTGTGGATATCCAGTTTTCCCATGAACATGTATTAAAAAATCTATCCTATAGCTTTCCCCATTGTGTGTTCTTGGCATCTCTGTCAAAGACCAATTGACTACAAATGTATAAATGTATTTCTAGACTCTCTTTTTGTTCTATTTGGTCTACGTGGCTGCAGTTTTCTCTGTGGGTTCTTCCATCAATACACTCTTTATCGTTATCCAAAACAGTGTTATTTCTCACATGGTAAAATTTCCACCTTCATCCATTCTCTTAACTGGTTTATTTTATACATTTTCTTTATACTTTGATATACTTTATTTATTTTTTCTGTGCTTCCAGATTTTTTAATCTTAAAGTATATTAGGAGGAACAGGAAATGAATGCATTTTTGAGATTCTGCCATCTTGAACCAGCAGCAGTTTTTGGTGTTTTGTTTGGTTGATTGGTTGGGTTTTTTTGTTTATTTGTTTGTTTGTTTGTTTGGGGCTCTTAAAAATTCTTTCTTGTCTATATTTCTAATTGATTAATAATAAAATAGGGCATTAAAAATCAAAACTAACGACAAAATCCATCACATTTCTCCATGCACTAAAAATGTTCCTCTACCTATGTGTCCTTTGTATCCATCCCTCAGAGGTTCTTATCCTGGATAAACTTAAAAGTATTTGGAGAGAGAAAAAACACCTAGAAACGCAATGTAGTAGTCCTGTGATTGAGATTGTACCCAGGGTTAGGGACTCACAAGAGCAGATAGAGATAAGAGTCAGCTTTCAGAAGGTGAGGGCTGGAGCACAGTCTGAAGGGAGCCCAGAGCTGAGACCAACAAACATAGGGGCAGAGGGTCTTGGCAGAGAGGGGCATGAAAGAGTGTTGTGTGGCTGTTGATCCACCCATCGTTATGTCCTGTTGTTTCTCCTTCCAACATGCCTTTTCAGTCCTTTTATTCTCCATTCACAGCACCAATGTGGGGTAGGCTGATAGACCTCATCTACTAAAAAAGAATATTCAGGCATGCTGACTTGGGCCAGTGGTCCTAGCTACTTGGGAGGCTTAGGCAGGAGGACCACATGAGCCCAAGAGTTCAAAGCTACAGTGAGCTATAATGGGACCGCTATACTCCAGCCTGGGTGACAGAGCAAGACTCTGCCTTAAATAAATAAATAAATAAATAAATAAATAAATAAATAGATAAATATAATTTTTAAAAAGAGAGGATGTGTGGTAAAGATAACACTTGAATAAAATCTTGAAAGATATGTTGAGGTCATACTAGCAATATTAATACTAACACTCATTTCTAGTGCTAATTGTGGGCCAAAAATAGTTCTATAATCTCTGCATGGCCTAACTCATTTATTCCTCACAAACCCTATGAGGTAGATAATACCATTATATCCAACTCACAGATGAAGAAATGGAGGAACAGAAAGGCTAACTCATGCCCTATAATTAGTAAGCAGTAGATCTGGGATACAAACCCTGCACAATAGCTCCAGCATCCACATGTTTACACACCATACAGGCTGTGGTATGATCAGAGAGGAATAACCAGCCAGAATGGATGATAGAGAAGAGTGGTTGAAATAAAGAAAAGATGTAATAGGAGATATGTAAACAGTGTAGGACCGGGTCATTCACAGTCTTGACTATATGTACTTGTATGTATGCTTCTATGCGTAATGACATCAGGTCATTAACATATTTGCTTAAGTACTAGTTGCCTTACTGAATTGCAGGTTTAGGGCAGGCAAAGATTATGTCTTATTCACATCATTATTTCCCATCACATTTCTCACATTGCATTGTATGTAACGTGTGTTTGACAAACAAAAAACAAGTACGTGTTCCATCAACTAACCACAGTGAATATACTCCACTAAGGCACAATATGTATACCTTTATTCCCATATATAAGCATCTTACCTGCTAACTTTTATCTGTTTTCTCGATCAAATTATAAACCTCTGCATCTTAGCATTCTGAAAAGCTGACCTAGTAAGTGCTCTATAGTCAGTCCTCAATATATTGTTTTCAACTATTATAAATTAATCATAATGCAACAAAACTTCAAAACAAATGAGCAGGGAGAGGAAAACCAAACGATGGCTAAAGAATTCCCAAGTAGGGCTATGTGACCTTGCAAAAATTGCTTTGCTTCTCTGGGACTCAGTTTCTCATCTAATAAAATGAGATTATTCTAACAGGGATCTCAATCTTAAGATCCTATCATTAAAGATCACAAGTTTATTTTTTGATCTTTAAAATTTTAGAAAAAGAATAAGAGCCCAAGAAGGAATCAGGACTAGCTTTATCAAAAATATAAACCATCATATTATTAGTACACAGATATCAAAAGACAAAACTGGTTTCCATGAGAAACCACCCTCTCTTGCCACTGCTTAGTGAAGACACAAGAGCATTGGAGTACCAGAGGCAGCTATTACAGGTTATTAACTTCTTTCCAGTTAAGGGCATACATTTAATTTGCATTTCTGAATATGCATGAGCAGCTTTCAGCTGAAAAAGAATTTTGGCAGTTGTGACAAGGCCTTCACCAAAACTATGACATGAGTGTTAAGTGATGAGGAAGTAGAGTTTCCTCTTTCAACAGGAAGGTTGAAGATCTGGCAAGCTTTCCTGTTGGCTCTGTGGGCGAGTGTCTCACTTTCTAACAACCACGTAAAACAAAATCAGTTCAGACTGGCTTCTGTTGGCATAGGGCTCATGGGGACATGGCTAACAACTTCTGCTTCATATGGTAGTGGAAAGAACACCAAATTGAAGGCTGAAGACCAGGGTTCAGATCACAGATTGGCCGTTAATCATCTGACTCATTGAGCAAGCCACTGAGCATTTTGGAGCCAAAATTTCACAGTATGAAACAGGGACTATGATGTCAACTCAGCATTGTTTGAGAAAAAGATGATACTATAATTATGACAGCACTTTGAAGGCTCTGAAGGATTATCAAATCTAATGGATTTTTACTAATATACAAATATGATACTGTATTATTACTCACCTCCAGAATATACTGGAATGAAAACAATGTTATTTATTACACATTAAAAAAATGAGTTAGATTGGTATGGAAAGTAAAATGTGACCCACAATAAACAGTTTGCAAGTGTTGAGGCAGCACAAATTCCTTACCAGCTGCAGGTAAAAATGCAGATCATTCCCAGTTATTTAAATGCCAAAGCATGTCACAAAGGTCTCTGCAAAGCCAACCGTGGTTTCTTGTTAATATCACTAAACATTAAGAGTCTCAAAACCATCCTAGGCCACACATGACATCATATTCACTTGTAATGACATAGGAAAGGAATCAGAGCTTGCTATCAGTAAAGCACCAGGCATTTTTTTTTTTTTTTCTGCACAGGGAGCTATCTCTTTGACACCCCCACCTTATCCAGATGATGATACAAATGCCAGGGGACAAGATGCACATTAAGTAGGTATAGGGGCTTTGGTTTAAACATTTTATGCCTCATGGGAGCCAGTATCAGACAACAATTCCATAGGCACAGCTTCCTGGGTCATCAGAGAGATGTGTCCAGTTACAAGAAGCACTGCACTGAGGGAAAATCCAAGCCATGGAATGTTAATCAGGTGTGTGCAGATTACCATTCATGCGGTTATGATGAGAAACATTGCCTAATAACATAGCTGACATTTTTATTCTTATTGAATACAGGGGAACTCAACAACATAACTAGGTGGACATCAAATTGTCATGCAGTAAGGGAAAGTCTTTTGTTAACCCTTTATCCATGGTTATTTAGGACAGCAGTGTTTATTAGTAGCAATGCATTGTTCAAGTCCACATCACTTCATCCTTGAACGACTGTCAAGCCTTGGAATGTGTCTTACTCTTTGACTCACACCCCATCCTCCAAAAGCCGGCAGAGTGATTACTCCAAAACAAAGCCAATTATGTCATTCCTCTGGTTAAAACCCTTCAAAGGTAGCTAAACTTTTTGGATACAGAAGCACTTTCAGCATGGCAGAATAAGGACATCTGAAAATACATTCCTTCATAAAGGCAATAATAGCACTAACAAAAAAAGGTCAACATCAACGTTTGCAGAAGCCTAGAAATTGACCAAAGCCTTGCAACAATTCGATGAATGTTTATTCATGAAAAACTGCTGAATCCTGTTAAGAATAGAGAGCTTTATAAATTTTAACTTGCCCTATTTTCATCACTTTCTTCCAAGCTCCACAGTAACCTTGAAAACTAAGAGACTCACACCATGGGAGCTGTGAAAACCAACAGATTAGGAGCCACTGGAGGAGGCAAAATTGGCTTGAAGCTCAAGATAAAGCCCTATTCCCAGAAAATTGTCACTATTTGACGTATCTGGGAAAGATCTGGAAAAGCCTCATTAGCAGGGCTTATCTTTATTTGATCTGACTCAGAGCTCACCCAGTAGAAAAGAACCTACTCTGATGGTATTTGTTGAAAATAATCAGAGGCAATCGTTTAACATTACAGCTTCCTGAAGCAGCATAACCAGTTGGAGCAAGCATGAGAATGGACAAAATCCTTAAAATAAAAATCTGGAAACTGAAAACTTCATAGGGCCTTTGAAAAGCTCCAATATATTTCTGGCCACTTCCATATGCAGATTCCTAATCTTGTTAAGGGTAGTTAGACAGGCATGAGCAGGGCAGGAGTGGGCTCTTCTGCCCCACCAACTAGGATTGTGAGGTGATGGTTTGACAATTACCACACTGCCTATCCAAAAATGATAATTCAGCAGCAGGAGCCAGGGCACCATGGAGAGAAAATCTCCTGATGATCCACAGCTGTGAACATTAAAGTGTTAATTGAATGCAGATGCCAGGAAGAAGCAACTTCCTGGACATGCACATCAAGAGACAAAATGGCAAAGTATGACCTTCCAAGGGCACTCTCCCAGAAATGGGAAGAAAGTCTCAGATGGGCATGCATACTACTTTTTTTTTTTTTTTTTTTTTTTTTTTTTTTGAGACGGAGTCTGGCTCTGTCTCCCAGGCTAGAGTGCAGTGGCACATCTCCACTCACTGCAAGCTCCGCCTTCCCAGGTTCACACCATTCTCCTGCCTCAGCCTCCCGCATAGCTGGGACTACAGGCACCCACCACCACGCCCAGCTAATTTTTTGTATTGTTTTTAGTAGAGACGGGGTTTCACCATGTTAGCCAGGATGGTCTCAATCTCCTGACCTCCTGATCTGCCTGCCTCGGCCTCCCAAAGTGCTGGGATTACAGGCGTGAGCCACCACATCCGACTGCATGCACACTACTTTCTAAACACACTATGTGCTCCTGTCCCAAGGATAAGGAGGGCACTGCACCTACAGGCAGCCCATCCTAAGGGAAGAATCATGGGAAACAGGTCAGTCTATAAAGTTCTAACATCAGGGTTAAACATGACACTTAACCTTCAGGTGCCCACTTGGATCTCTTCCAAGTGAATTTTCCTCTCTTTACTTTTGTAAAGCCTTTTTAAATGACTTCCACTCCTACTGTGAAACTCACTTTGGTCTCTTCTGCCTTATGCCCCTCAGTCAAATTCTTTCTTCTGAGGAGGCAATAATTGAGGTTACTGCAGACCTGTATGGATTTGCCACCAGTAACTCGGATACCTGCCACTGGTAACAATCTGTCACCTCTAGCTGATCTTTAAGGCTATTTGCAAGCAGGTAGTGTTGTCAACTGCCAGAGCTTATAAGCTACCTGCCAACAAAAACACAGAACCTTTTAGTTAAGAGGCTATTTATTGATTTAAGGCATTTAAGGTAATCTCTTCCAAATCATTAGCTGACCACAAAGCTAATCAAACAGATTTCAGTGACTGCACACAACAAAGAATATGGACTTTGTGGAATTAGTACAGGAAATTTACTAAACAAGCAGCAACATCAAAAATTACTATAAATAGCAACAATAATAATAAACTGTGAGGAAAGGAGGGAATTTTATTACCAAAGTTACCATGCTTTATTATGTTAATCTAGTTTTCAACCAAAATTTAGTTCATGAAAAGAAAGAAAATATGGCTCATACCCAGGATAAAAAGACAGGCAATAGCAACTGTTCCTGAGGAAGCTCTGATGTTGACCTTACTAGACAAAGACTTTAAATCATTTATTTTAAATATGTTTAAAGAACTAAAGAAAACCATATCTAAAGAAATAAAGGAAAGCATGAGAAGAATAATGGCTCACCAAATAGAGACAACCAATGGAAAAAAATATATAAAAAATGACCAAGTAGAAATTCTGAAGTTGAAAAGTAGGTTGACTGAAATAAAAAATGTACTAGGAAGACTCAAGACAATATTTGAGCTCTCAGAAGAAATAACCAGTTAACTGGAAGATAAGTCACTTGAAATTGTCCTGTGTGAAGAAAAGAAAAAATATAATGAAGAAATGTGAACAGAGATTAGTGGATCTGTAGGATATCATCAAGCATATCATCATCTCTATAATGGGAGTCCCAAAAGGAAAACAGAGAAGGGAGGAAAATTTGAAGAAAAAATGACTGAAAACTTTTCAGGTTGAAAGAAAAATATTACACATCCAAGGATCTCAACAAATCACAAATAGGATAAATTCAAAGGGATACACATTTTGACACATCATAGTCAAACTGTTAAAAGATAAAAACAAATAGAAATTCTTGCAAGTATCAAAAGAAAAACATCTCATCACATGCAAAGGATCTTCAATAAGATTAAAAGTGGATTTCTTATCAGAAAACATGGTGGCAAAAAGGCAGTAGGATTATATAATCACTGTGCTGGAAGAAAAAGAATGTCCACTAAGAATTCTATTTTCCCAAAATTGTGTTTCAAAAAATAAAGTAAAATTAAGACATTCCAAAATAAACAAAACCATAGAGAACACCACCCTGGAAGTCCTGCTTTATAAGAAATACTATATCCAGGCCACATCTTGAATGTTTTGCTTCTTAGAAATTTCTTCCACTAAATACCATAAATCATCACTGTCAAGTTTCAAGTTCCACAGATCTCTAAGGAAGGGGCAAAATGCAGCCAAGTTCTTTGCTAAAGCATAACAAAAGTGACTTTTATGCCAGTTCCCAATAAGTTCCTTATCTTCATCTTAGACGTCATCAGCCTGGCTATCTCCATATCACTATCAGCATTTTGGTCACAACTATTCAACAAGTTTCTAGAAAGTTCCAAATTTTCCTTCATCTTCCTGTCTTCCAATCTCTGCCTGCTACCCAGTTCCAAAGCTGCTTCCACATTTTCAGATGCCTTTCTGGCAATGTCCCATTCCTCAGTGCCAATCTGTATTAGTCCATTCTCGCACTGCTATAAAGAAATACCTGAGACTGGGTAAACTTTTTTTTTTAAGTTTAATTGATTCACAGTTCCCCCATCCTTCTACAGAAATCTTGCGGCTGGCATTCTGCTCAGCTTCTGGGGAGGCCTCAGGAAACTTATAATCATGACGGAATGTTAAGGGGGAGCACACACATCATATGACTGGAGTAGGAGCAAAAGAGAGAGTGGAGGTGCTACATACTTTTAAACAACCAGATCTCACAAGAACTCACTATCAGAAGAGCAGCACTAAGGGAATGGTACTAAAGCACTCATGAGAAATACACCACCGTGATCCAATCACCTCCTCCAAGCCCCACCTCCAAAAGTGGGGATTACAATTCAACATAAGAGTTGGGCAGGGACACAGATCCAAACCATATCAGCCATGTGCAAAAATTAATCAAGATGGAATAAAGATTTAAACATAAGACTGCAAACTATAAAATCCTAGAAGAAAACCTAGGAAATGCCCTTCTTAACATTGGCTTGGCAAAGAATTTATGGCTAAGTCCCCAAAAACAATTGCAATAAAAACAAAAACTGCCAAGTGAGACATAACTAAAGCGCTTCTGCCAGTGAAATAACTTATCAACACAATAAAAAGACAATGTCAGAATGGGAGAAAATATTCACCAACTATACATCTGACAAAATCTAATATCCAGAAAATACAAGGAATTTAAATCAACAAGCAAAAAACAACCCACTTTAAAAAATGAGCAAAGGGCATGAACAGACACTTTTCAAAAGAAGACATACAAGTGGCCAAAAAGATATGAAAAAAAGTTCATCATCTCTAATCATTAGAAAAATGAAAATCAAAACCAAAATGAGATACCATCTTACAGTAGTCAGAATGGTAATTATTAAAAAGTTAAAAAATAACAGATGCTGGTGAGGTTGTAGTAAAGGGAAATGCTTTATACAGTGTTGGCAGGAATATAAAAACTAGCACAGCCATTGTGGAAAGCAGTTTGGTAGTTTCTCAAAGAACTTAAAACAGAGCTACCATTCAAGGCAGCAATACCATTACTGGGTATATAGCCAAAGAAAACTAAATGGTTCTATTGAAAAGACACACACACTCATATGTTTATCACAGTGCTGTTCATAGTAGCAAAGACATGGAATCAACCTGGGTGCCCATCGGTGGTGTTTTGGATAAGGAAATTGTAGTACATATACATCATCCAATACTATGCAGCCATAAAAAAGAATAGAATCATGTCCTTTGCAGCAAGAAGTATGCACCTGCAAGTCATTATCCTAAGCAAATTAGTGCAAGAACAGAAAACCAAACACTACATCTTCTCACTTACAAGCAGGGGCTAAACACTGAGTATACATGGACGTAAAGGTGAAAAAAGTAGATACTTGGGATTACAAGAAGGGGGAGGGAGAGAGGGAGCATGAGCTAAAAAGCCACCTATTGGATATTATGCTCACTACTAGGTGATAGGAACATCTGTACCCCAAACTTCAGCATCACACAAGATACTCATGTAAAAAACTTGCACATGTACCTCTTGAACCTAAAATAAAATTTTAAAAATAAATAAACTTATTTTTATTTTTGATGCTACTATGTGATTTAAAAGTTAATTGCACAATGCAATAACTACACAAATGTATAGATTAGCTTAAAATGTATAGTGATATAATTTGTATGATGACAACATCATAAAGGAGAGGAAAAGAAATGGAGCTATTTTGGAACAAAGCTTTATATATGTTGAAATTAAGTTGTCGTTCATCTGAACTAGATTGTTTTCAGTTAAGGTGTTAATTTTAATTCCCAGGGCAACTACTAAGCAAATAGCTCAATAAATATGGTAAGAGAAATAACAAGTGAATTAAAATGGTGTACTAAAACAAGTCTATTTAACACAAATTAAGAAAGTAATGAAGAAATAGAAAAGCAAAACGGAAATAAGACAAATAGAAAACAAATAGCAAAACAGCAGAAGTAAATGTTACCTAATCGGTATTTACATGATATTTGAATGAATTAAACACTCATATCAAAAAACAGAGATTGATAGAATGAAAACAAACACACAATTCCACATGCTGTTTACAAAATCATACTTTAGATTCAAAAACACAAAAAGATTGAAGACAAAAGGATGGAGAAAGAATGAAGCAGTAACTGAAAGAGATCTCAAGTGATTAAAATAATATCAGTCAAAATATATTTTAAGGCAGAAATTGTTACTAGAGACACAAAAGGACATTTTATAATAATAAAATATCAATCTATCACAAAGACATAACATTACATTATATACATAATGTGTATATATAAAATACATAATAGATATATGACGTATATCTAATAATGTATGTATGTAATTATATATACACACACACACACACACACACACACATATATATTCACCTAACAATGAAGCTCCAAAATACATGAAGAAAAAAAATCTTCAAAGGTCCATTTTTACTTTCAGAATAAATCCTTAAAATCCAAACTTCTGAGCCTAGAATAATATAGAGTTCATGGCAGGCCCTTCCATGTTTCCATTGATAGTCTTCCTTCCTGCCACTTCCATTACCATCCTATATTCCATGCATACACACTACTTTAGACTTCAAAGTTTCCATTTCCCTTCTAGCCTTTTCACATGCTATTATTCTGCCTGGAATGTCATAAATCAACTCAATGTCATCTCTTAAAATAAGCATCCTCTGACACGTCCAGGAACACCAAAATATGTTCTCCTGTATGTGCCCATTTCTTTGATTTTACTTTTATTGTAAGTCTGACTTGTAAGACTTACACTTGAGTCAGACCTGCAAGTCAACCTATTAACCTCTAAATCACTGGAAAGCAAACACCATGTTCTAATAGCCTTTCTTAACCCAGGGGCTAGTACAGTATTTAGCATAGGCTATGTTCACAAAAATAAATATTTGCTGGATGCATGAATAACAGAGTGCTAGATATGTATGTTTTAGTCAGTGCAGGTTTCCATAACAATACCATACTAGGTGGTATAAACAATATAAATTTATTTTCATATACTTTTGGATGCTGGAAGTCTAAGATCAGGGTGCTAGCATGGTCAGGTCCTGGTGCGTACTCTCTGCCTGGCTTCCAGACAAACACTTTTTTGCTGTGCATTCACGTGAATTTTCCTCAGTGCTTGTGTTGAAGGAGTGGAGAGAGAGAGAATGAATCTTTCTCTTCAAATAAGGGCCCCAATCCTATCAGAATCAGACCCCACCTATATGACCTCATTTAACCTTAATTACCTCCTAAAAGCTCTATCTCCAAATACAGTCATACTGGGGGTTAGGGCTTCAACATAGGAATTTCGGGGAGAGACAATTTAGTCCATAGCAATATACAACAGTATTTCTGTTATATTCATGTCTAGCAGTAATCCATATACTAGAACATTACCAGTTCACCCAGGCCCATTCCCTTCTATGTTGTCTCATTTTGGAACTGGTGTCTTTGACCTTGCTCTTCAAGCTGAGATCCCAAGGTAAGAAAAATATGTTGATTTATCATTGGGCAATCCATAAATCAGCATCCATTTCCCCAATCCTCTTGATTTGCATAAGGAGCCTCTTGTCCCAGCCTGACACTGGTAGAAATAGAAATGTACCAATTAAATGATTGTTCTGCTTATCAAAATCCTCATTGGAATATGTTGGGCAGGAAGCAATTTTCTCCTCTCTTATTTTCATGAATATACATAGGATTGAAACATTGAAACCAAATACACATTAATCTGATTCTATAAGCAAATGATGGTGGTTCTGATTATTTTTTATTTGATAGCTTTAGGAAAAAAACATGAATAAAGAGGGAAGACAAAGTCATCATATTTTAAAAGGTTTAACAGTTTAGAAAGAATGTATATATGTACTTTTCTTTTTGAAGGACATGTTTTAGGTGTTCATTACTTCACAGATAATACTTTGAAATGCTAATTTTCCCCAAGATAATTCAGCTGTTAAATCACCAGTGAATTTAATTCCATCCACTAATTTCAGCGTCTGTGTTCCTCCCCTGTCACTAGCTGCCTCAAAAAATCCAAAACTTAATTTTTATTTTGCTCTGCACTTTACACATTATTTTGGCATATACTAACTTAACCCATCTGTTCACAACAGTCTTGTGAGCTGGGCATAAAGAAATTGAGGGTGAAATTTTTTTTAAGAGACTAACACAGGCAAAGCCCCAATTGAAAGAGTTTAATTCTGAGCATCATTAGTCAGCCTGAGATTCACAGCACCCAATGCACAACATTGCTCATACATCCCTGATGACTGGCAGGCCTTCCCCCTCTCCTAGCCTGTCCTGTCTAATGTCTATTCCTTTCTTCATTGCAGCTTTGGTGTCTAGTTCCTTGGGAAACTGAGCCCAACCACTGAGCTGCTTAAAGTTCCCCTCTCTAGGCTTCTTTTGTATTTAATGAATGTCTTTGATTGGATGTAAAAAGCACCAACCATAAAAAAATGACAAATATAGGCTTTATTTTTTGAGTTTTAAAAATTGATTAAATAATGCTTTATGTATATATGAGGTACATGTGAGTGTTACATGCACAGAATGTGTCATGATAAAATTGGGATATTTGGGGTATCCATCACTTTGAGTATTTATCATTTCTACGTGTTGGTAGCACTTCAAGTCCTCTCTTCTGGTTACTTTGAAATACACAAGATGTTGTTGCTAAGAATAGTCATTCTTTTCTGCTATCAAACATTAGAACTTATTTCTTCTAACTGTATGTCATGTCCATTAATGAACTCCTCTTCATAACCGCTCCAACCCACCCAACCTTCCCAGTCTCTGGTATCTATCACTCTATTCTCTGTGTCCATGGCATCACTTTTTAGTTCTCACGTGTGAGTGAGAACATGTGGTATTTGTCTTTCTGTGCCTGGCTTATCTCACTTAACATAATTTCCTCCAGTTCCATTCATGATGATGCAAATGGCATGATTTTATTTTCATGGTCAAATAATATTCCATTGTGTGTACATATACCATGTTTTCTTTATTCATTCATTTATTGATGGACACTTGGGTTGATTCCATATCTTTATTATTGTAAATAGTACTTCAATAAACATGGAAGTGCATGTATCTCTTTGATATACTGATTTATTATCCGTTGGCTAAATACTCAGTAGAGAGATTGCTAAATCATATAGTAATTTCATTTTTGTTATATCTATGGTTAACCAAGGGCTCATATTCAGAATATATAAAGAACTTCTGCAAATTAATAAGAAAAAGACCAACAACTTCATAGAAAATGACCAAAAAAAATTGATAGGTACTTCAAAAAAATATTCAAAAAGTCAATATACATGAAAACTCTCATTAGTAATCAGAAGAAAAGCAAACTAAGATCACAATGAGATACAATTTCACATTCAAAAGAATGACTAAAATTTAAAACTCCTGACAGCATAATTATGGTGAAGATATAAAATCCACTGGAAACAATAGTATTCTGTTGGGTAAATTAGCATTATTTTTTATGGTTAAACAATATAATCTCAATAATGCAGAAATGTCATTCCTGGATGTACAGCTAAATGCAGTGAGTGCATATCTACACAATAAGTCATGTAAAAGCATTTAAATGATATGCAATAGCAAAAAAAAGAAACTGGGGAAAAGAAGCTTCTGTCAATGATAGGTTAAATAAATTGTGATACATATACATTGGAATTTTATACTATAAAAACATTTTAAAAGTTACAGCTATATACAATAACGTAAGTGAATCTCAATTAATATAACATTAAGCAAAAGATGTCAGACACTAATTGAATCTGTATAATTCCTTTTGTATAAAATTAAAAATCAGAGAAAACTAATCTGTGATGTATAGAGTCAGGATAGTTTTTACATTTTGATAGGATATTAAAAGACTTCTATGGTGACAGAATATTTTGTTTCCCCACTTTTGTGATACTTGTGTCAGTTGCAATTATTTTGTGATGATTCATTAAGCTGAAATATGATTTGTGCATTTTTCTTATATGCTACATTTTGAAAGCAAGATTTTAAGTATTTCTTATTGTTTGAGGATAGAGGAATGTAAAGACACAATAAAAATACCTGCTACATCAGAAAAATTACAGAAAAGAACTGGAAAAGAACCTGAGATGTTCTCTAGTTTAATACCCTCATTTATCAAGCAGAAAATGACAACTTAGGATGAGTCGCAGGAATTGGGTTTTTCTTGACCATCATATCTGTCAGTATCTCAAATAGTAAAAATTGTATTACAGATTTATATGATCATTTGTTCCCTGAGAGCTCAAATGAGATCACAAATTTTGTTTAAGAAAAGAAGTAGTTAAACTGTAATTGTAAGGACATGCGCTCCAGCCCCTCTGTCCTAGACTACTGGGCAGACATTCATTGCCCTGTTGGGAAGTCCTTTCACCCTGTTCCTGAGACTAAGCTGACAGTGGACATGTAAACGTGCAGAAAACAAAATAAAGAACATACTGAAAGATTAGATTTATTTTAAAAATGCACTAAAAATAACAGCTATTACTAGCTGAGTTATATAACAATACAGAACAGAGAAAAACACTGGCAAATGAAAATATGAGGTTAGAATAAATTTGCTATGAAAAGGAAAGAACTCAGGTTAGTTCACAAAACAAATGCTAATTATGTGCTATATTTAAGAGGTATGTCTAGAAGGAAGAGAAGCAGAAAAGTTTAAAAGAAAAGAATGGGCAACAAACTAGAAAAATGCAGACCAAAAAAAGTAGAGACCTGTTATAAATAATAAAGTTTAATTCAGAATAAAATGCATTAAACTTGATAAAATAGGTACCTTATTAAAATAAATTTATTATAAAATAAAAAATCTTTCACTATTTACTGAATATGTAAAAATCTTTAATGAACCAAATTGTATGGAATTCAAATTCATAAAGCAAAACCTCATGTGAATATAAGAAACAAAAAAGAAATATAAAAATACTTATGTATTTTAATTCACCTTTTTCAGTACATATTAGGTAAAATAGATAAGTGAAGATATAGAAGATTTACGCTACAAAATTAACAATTTAAAGCTATTACTTCCTGACTAACTGAATGCCCTCAAAAGAAAACAGAAAGTTTTCTTCCAAGGGTCTGTGAAAGATTTGCAAAAATTAATACAGATTAGGATGCAAGAAAACCTTAATAAATTTCAGAAGGAATAAAGAGTACAGAAAAGCCTTTGACAAGGCAAACCAGTATTTAATTTTTTAAACATTAACTAATAAAAAAATTCCATTCTATCAAAAAAAGTTTTAAATAGTAAACTGTCTGAAATCATGTGTAAATAAAAAACAAATATTAATAAATGACTGGAAAATTATAATAACAAAAATATATAACAGAACTTTTGGGATTTAGCTACAGCAATGGCCAAACAAAAATTAACACAGAATCGCGTTACTCAGGAAGAAAGAATGTAAATAAATAAAAGCATCTGTCTGAAAGTTAGATAAAGAACAACAAATTAACCCAAGGCAATAAGTAAAAAGAAAAAAATCGAAATGCACAAATTAATAAAACAGAAAATTATAAAATAGTGGGACTACCAAATTTAAAAACCTGTTTCTTTATGGGGGTAAATAGCAGTAAACCAGATAAAACATAACCAAATCCAATTAAGAAAATAAAAACAATGAGTTTTTAATATGCACTGTGAGTAACAAAGACTTATAAAATATTGTTTTGCTCAACTCTATTAATGAAGATTTAGCCAAATGGAATAATAAATGATTTTCTAGAACAATTCATACCACCAAACTTTACTTCAGAAGGTATAGAACATATGCACAGTCTAGTCACCATCGAGGAAACAGAAATTTGTTGAAACAATCATTCTCCCAAGAGGACATTAAGACCAAATTGTTCCCAGATGGTTTCAACCATGCAAGAACAGATAACTAAAACATATTTAAATTGTTTCAGAAGATAAAAAGAGAAGTACAGATTATAAAATATTTTTATAAAGAAAATAAATCTAAGAAAAGTGATAAATGTATGGGAGTACTTCCTTAACAAGAGAGAGAGAAGAAAATTAAATACATGACAAGAAGGATGGTTACCAGAGGCTGGGAAGGGTACTGGAGGGATGGCGGGGAGGGGAGGATGGTTAATGGGTACAAAAAACAATTATTAGAAAGAATGAATAAGACTTACTATTTGATAGCACAGCAGGGTGACTCTAGTCAATAATAACTTAATTGTACATTTTTAAATAACTTACAGAGTGTAATTGGATTGTTTGTAACTCAAAGAATAAATGCCTGAGGAGATGGACACCCCATTCTCCATGATGTGCTTATTTCACATTGCATACCTGTATGAAAACATCTCCTGTACCCCATAAATATATACATCTACTGCATACCCACAAAAATTAAAAATAAAAAATAAAAATAAAACAAAATAAAATAGACGCATACCTTGAAAATATTGCATGTTCAGTTCCAGACCACTGCAAGGAAGCAAATTGTTACAATAAAGCAAGTGATAGGAATTTTTTGGTTTCCTACTGCATATAAAAAGTTATATTTACACTATACTATAGTCTATTATTTGTGCAATAGCATTACATCTTTAAAACTTACATACTTTAGGCCAGACATGATGGTTCACACCTGTAATCCCAGCACTTTGGGAGGCCAAGGTGGGCAGATCACTTGAACTCAGGAGTTTGAGACCAGCCTGGGCAACATAAAACCTTATCTCTACCAAAAATACAAAAAAAAAAAAAAAAAAAAAATTAGTAAGGCACAGTGGTACACGCCTGTAGTCCCAGCTACTAGGGAGGCTGAGGTGGGAGAATTGCTTGAACCCAGGAGTTCAAGGCTGCAGTAAGCCAAGATTGCACCTATGCACTCTAGCCTGAGGTAGAGCAAAACCCTGTCTCCAAAAAAAAAAAAAAAAAAAAAGGGTTGTAGGTATTAACCTGCTGGAAGATGTTGTCTCAATGCTGATGGCTGCTGACTGATCAGGGTGTTGGTTACTAACAACTGCAGTTGCTGTGGCAATTTCTTAAAATAAGACAACAGTGAAGTTTGCTGCACGGATTGACTCTTTTTTCCATTGAAGATTTCTCTTTAGTATGTGATGCTATTTGATAGCATTTACTTACACTAGAACTTCTTTCAAAATTGGAATAGATCTTCTCATACCCTATTGCTGCTTTATCAGCTAAGTTTTGGGAATGTCCTTAGTCCTTTGTTGTCATTATAACAATGTTCACAGCACCTTCACCAGGAGAAAATTCCATTTCAAGAAACCACTTTCTTTCTTCGTAAGAAGCAGCTTCTCATTGGTTGAAGTTTTATCATGAGATTACAGCAATCCAGTCACATCTTCAGACACCACTTCTAATTGTAACTGTCTTGCTATTTCTACCACAGCTACAGTTCCTTCTTCCACTGAAGTCTCGAGCCTTTCAAAGTTATCCATGAGGTTTGGAATCGACTTCTTTCAAACTCCTGTTAATGTTGATATTTTGACCTTCTCCCATGAATCACAAATGTCCTTAATGGCAACTAAAATGATGA
Organism: Pan troglodytes; assembly: GCF_028858775.2. Lineage (NCBI taxonomy): Eukaryota > Metazoa > Chordata > Mammalia > Primates > Hominidae > Pan > Pan troglodytes. The sequence goes on from NC_072405.2 coordinate 141,944,822, forward strand.
ATCATTTTAGGTTTTCAATTTACTTTGCCCAGATCATCAGAGGAATCCCTTCTATGGCTAGAGTCATATGAAATGTATTATTTTAATAATAAGACCTAAAGTGAAAATGACTCCTTGATCCATGAACTGCAGAATGGATGCTGTGTTAGCAGCATGGGTGTAAAAACAACATTAATCTCCTTGTGCATCTCCATCAGAGCTCTTGGGTGACTAGGTCCATTGTCAATGAGAGGTAATATTCCAAAAGGAATCTTTTTTTCTGAGCAGTCGGTCTCAAAAGTTGTCTCAAAGTATTCTTTAGTCCGTATTGTAAACAGACGTGTGTTATTTGGATTTTATTGTGTTATTTACAGAGCACAGGCAAAATAGTTTTTGCATAATTCTTAAGGGCCCTAAGATTCTCAGAATGGCAAATAAACATTCGCTTCAACTTAAAGTCACCAGCTGCATTAGCCCCTAAAATGAGAGTCAGCCTGACCTTTGAAGGTTTGAAGCCTGGCATTGACTTCTTCTCTCTAGCTGTGAAACTACCAGATGATATTTTGTTCCAGTATAAGGCTGTTTTATCTGCACAGAAAACCTTTTGTTTAGTGTGGTTGCCTTCATAAATGATCTTAGCTAGATTTTTTGGAAAACTTGCTGCAGCTTCTTTATCAGCCCTCACTGCCTCACTCTGCAGTTTTACGTTACGGAGACAGCTTCTTTTTTTAAACCTAATGAACCAACCTCTCCTATATCTTCAAATTTTTCTTCTGCAGCTTCCTCATCTCTCTCAGCCTTGCCCTGGAATACGCTTTGGCTTAAAGGAATACTGTGACTAGTTCCATTTTTCCAATCCGGACCACTAAAACTTTCTCTACATGAGCAGAAAGTTGTTCCACTTCCTTATCGTTTGTATGTTCACTGGAGTAGCACTTTTAATTTTTGTCAAGAACTTCTCCTTTGCATTCACAGCTTGGCTGTTTGGCACAAGAGACCTAGCTTTAGGCTTATCCTGGCTTTCAACATGTCTTTCTCAATAAGTTTAGCATTTCTAGCTTTTGATTTAAAGTGAAGAGATATGTGACTCATCTTTTCATTTGAACACTCAGAGACAATTGTAGGGCTATTAATTGGCCTAATTTCATGACTGTTGTGTCTCAGGTAACAGGGAGGTCCAAGGAGAGGGAGGGATACAGGAGAACAGAAGAGAGCAGTCAGAACCCACACAACATTTATAATTAAGTTCACCATCTTATATGGGTGCAGCTCACAGCAGCCAAAACAATTACAATAGTAACATCAAAGATCACTGTTTACAGATTACCATAATGACATAATAATATTGTCATATTGTAAGAATTGCAAAAATGTGACACAGAGAGACATGAAGTTGTCACTTGCTGTTGGAAAAATGGTGCCAATAGACTTACTCTATTCAAAGTTGCCATGAACTTTCAATTTGTAAAAAGCATAATATCTGCGGTGCACAGTAAAACAAAGCACAATAAAATGAGGTATTCCTGTAATCATAGATTTCAGCAGGTCTTTCTAAGAAAGACATAAAACCCAGAGGCCATTAATAAATGAATACATTTGATCACGTAAGAGTTAAAAACCTCTGCATATAAAAATGTTCATAAAGTCAAAAACATAAGACAAAGAGGAAAGAAAATACTTCCGAGGCAATATAATCTGTTACCTATAAATGTAAAGAGTTTATCTAAATAAATAAGAATTCATTAGAAAAATAGGCAGAGGACAAGGACAGAAATTTCACAGAAAAATAAATACATTTTGCTTTTAAACATATGAAAACACTCTTACTATTTGTCATAATTTTTTTTTCTTTTGAGACACAGTCTCGCTCTGTTGCCCAGGCTGGAGTGCAGTGGCGTGATCTCAGCTCACCGCAACCTCTGCCTTCCAAGTTCAAGTGATTCTCCTGCCTCAGCCTCCTGACTAGCTGGGATTCAGGCATGCACTACCACGCCCAGGCAATTTTCTTGTATTTTTAGTAGAGACAGGGTTTCACCATGTTGGTCAGGCTGGTCTCGAACTCCCAACCTCGTGATCCACCCACCTTGGTCTCCCAAAGTGCTGGGGATTACAGGTGTGAGCCACTGCGCCTGGCCTATTTATCATAATTTTTAAAATGCAATTTAAAACTTTAATGGACTTTCCATTTATATTTATCTTACTGACAAAGACTATAAAGTTGGTATGGGGGGAGTTATTAATAAGAGAGTAAATCAGTATAATCTCTTTGAAAGGTAATATGGAAATGTCTACTAAAATTAATAGTTCCTAAGCCAACCAATCCAGCGATTCCATTTCAAGAGATTTACCCTACAGATAGGTGCACCAGGAAATATGTAGAAAAGTGTTTATTTCAGTGTTGCTGGTATTAGCTAAGTCTATAAGCAACCTAAATGTTCATCGATGAAGCAATTTACTGATTTAATTTACTGAATCAGAGAAACCATATTCTGTTTGTATTGATAGGAAATGTTCTCAAAGTGACATTGCTAAGAAAAAAATAAGATGCAAAACTGTGCATAGCATGCACATATAAGATGTATCAAATGCATGTATGCATCTGTCACATTTCAGAAAGATGCCAGACTCTGGTAACAGGAGTTGTCCCCAGGGGGATCTGGGGAACTAAAAGTCTGTGTTGGCAGAAGATTTAACTTTCACTGTGGACCCTTTTTAATTTTCTCATACGCATATATTAATATTTTTATTAAAATCCTTAAAAAATAAGCAGAGTGATAAAACAAAATGCAAGTCAGGTTCACTGCGGCCTCTAGACAAATAATAACAATGACAACAGTAATAATGAAAGCTTAATAGTAAGTGTTATGCTATTTGTCAGGGCCTCTGCTAAGCACTTTATATGCATGGTCTCATTTAGTCTTCATCAGAAACCGAGGAAATGAATACTTATATTGTTCTCATTTTACATATAAGAAATATGAAGAATAGAATCTGGATTATAAAGAAGACTGCCTGCCTCCAGTGAATGAGCTGGGGGTACCTCACCTTGCTGGAAACATAAGGAGCAGCCATCATCTCCCTGTGCAGAGAACAAGATGCTATCATAGCAAGTTGATCCTGTTCAAGGGAACAAAGTTTTGCAGAATACCTGTCTCAAAGGCAGAAACCTGGGGTAGAAAATTTACTAACCTTAAAGTCAAAACTCCTGCTCTTACTTGCTGTTGTCAAATATTAGCTGTTGTCTAAAAGCCTTAGACATGTGTAAAATGGGGATAATGTTTTCTGTTTTTACACAGAAAGTATTGATCCCATATATAAGAAAGCTTAAAAACAAATGAACTATACAGAATTATCATACAGGGCCATACTTGGTCAGCCAAGGGCTCCAGGATAGAGACCATGAGTAACTCATCCCATAGTGACCAGGATATTTGGAAGCAATGCAAAAACTTGACAACCACCAAGATAGAGAGTAGTTCCTCTTATATGATAATAGCCCTTCTTCCTAATTCAAACACAATGATTCCCCATGTAGAGGGTAAACCCTAAGTCTTGGCAGCCCTCATGAATTGCAAAAGAAAACATGGTATTGCCACATACCCAAGTCCAACACTGAAAAATATTCCATTGCTTTTCCAAATCAATACTGATTGAGATTCAATGTATACACCAAATGAGGTTTAGAGTAAAAATATGACTTAAATTCCTCCACTAGACTGTGAGTTCCTGGAGAATATGCATGGACTTCTATACCACTAAATTTATAGTATAGCACAGCAAGCATTTGTTCAAGACTCAGTGGGAGGATGGATGGATGGATAACCACAGAATTTTACTAAAAATAGATAATTATTTAACTCGTAACATAAACTGTAATCCTTTTTAAAGAAGGCCGTATGATAGAAGACAAAAGGTATAGAATTCGGAGCTCAGAAGATTGGGGTAAAAATTCAGGTTCTTCTTACTAGTACTATTACTCTCGACAATTTACATATTCTCCATGAACTACAGTCTCTTAATCTCTAAAATGAAAAATGCTAACACACTGTAGCTGTATCTTATGAAGTAGTTTCTGAAGTATGTGCATAAGACAAAAGCAAAACTATCCTTGAAAACCTCTCAAATCACTATCAGAATATTATATACATAGCTTTGCGATACTACATAATTTCTCCATACAAAGCCAGTTTTTCCTTCAGTACTAAACAGGTAGCTATTGCTTTGATTGAGTGCCAAAAATAGTTCATAATTTGGACCTATTTATTATTAAAAATGTTTTTGCTTATTTCTTCTGCTGAGTATATGTAAATGAATTACAATTAGGTGTAAGGTATAACTCCTGTATATGTGATTTCTTTTTTAATATAACAGCTTCATTGAGATATAAGTAACATATGATAAAATTTACCCTTTTAAATTGTACAATTCAGTGATTTTTAGTATCTTCACTAAATTGTGCAACAATCATCACTAAATAATTTTAGAACATTTTCAAATTTCTTTTTTAAGGCTGAATGCTATTCCATTGCATGGATAGACCACAGTTTACTTAGCCATTCATCAATTGATGGACATTTGGATTATATTCACTTTTTGGCTATTATGAATAATACTTCTATGACTATTTATGCAAAAGTGTCTGTGAGGACATACATTTTCAATCTTTTAGAAGAACTACTAAACTCTTTTCCAAAGTGGCTTCACCGTTTTACATTTTCACCAACCATGTATGAGAGTTACAATTTCCCTACATCCTTGCCAATACACGTTATTGTCTGACTTTTTTATTCTAGCCCTCCAAGTGGATGCAAAATGGAAAGTAGTATATATATGCTCTCTGATATCTATGTGTTTTCTCACAGGATTATTATTGAGTATATGAAACATGTTTTAACCAGAGGAGAGCTACAAAAATATTTGTATTATTATTGTTGTTACAATTGTGAATACGTAATATGCTATGCAAGGTTATTGATCTTAAAAATAAAATATGAGAAAAAAAGAAACCATCTCTGATTAAGGGAAAGAAAGGAATTTGTTGGAAGAATGTTTGCGGGCCCATAGACTCAAAAGGAAGGATGGATAATGTGACTCAGAAGACAGGCAGAGCCCATGACAGCCTGAGAAATCAGCCCAGGCCAAAAGATCATGAAGCAAGACAGTGGTGGGAAAGCTGCAGACACTGCCCCATCCAGGTGATCTGGTACCCTAGGCCTTATCACTCTGCCACATACCTTGCCACTGCTGTAGGAATAAACTTTTAGTTTCTCCTACCTCTTATGTCACTTACCGCAGACCAAAAGTTCTGGAAGGCAACATTCTATTGGCCAGTCTTAGTTTGTTTGTCCACTGGGAGCAGGAAGAGGAATTATCTCCCTTCCTTTAGCTTTCTTGGACAAATCAGAGCCAAAATTCCCATTACAGATAACATATGTAGAAGCACATAGTATGGCACCAGGCACACCATAAAAATGTGTAAATATATTTCTGTTCCTCCTCCTTTCCTATAATGAATGTATCTCTTGAGAAAAGGGAAGGGCCGTGCTCACTACTGATGATCCTGGTTCTGGCCCATACTATTCAAAAGCCTTGATGGGATCCAAAAGGCTCCTTCAGGCACCCGGAGAGCTTAGTTAATTCCCAGGGGCAGGATCGGCTCCTGTTTGATTTAAATTACTGTTTCTTAATCCTGCCACATACTAGAATCACCCATGGAGCTTCTTAAAATATTAATGTCTGGGTCCTACACTGAAAAAGTCTAATTTAATTGGTCTAGTGTGAAACCCATTATTAACAGAGTTTTGGAAACTCCTCCAGGTGACTCCAGTGCGTGGTCAGGTTTGGGAACCACAGGTCTGGAGAAAATGATTAAATTTAATCTTTCTGTGTGTTTTTTTTTTTTTTTTGAAGCTCCTGCCTCTCAATTAATATAAATGGGCATTGCGGATGTACCTGCAGTACAAAGAGAACTTGCCAAAAACCTCTGGAGAGGAGTTAACCATGCAACAAAGAAGGAAACACATTCAGATAGAAAAATTATCTCGAAAATGTGTACAGCACTAAACAGACTCCCAACTTAGAAGCAAAGGAACGGTATTTTTTTTAAACTTCCTAATTAACATTGCACTTAGCTAGCTGTCAAATATACAAACAGACTAATTTTTCCTTCTAATTATTTTGGGATGTTTTTCTTGGGTAACATGATTATGTGGCTAGAATTCCTAATTCTGTGTATTCATTAATTGATGCTTACTTAGGGTGATAAAGATCCTCCAAGCCTCAGTCCACAACAGCGGCTGAACTCCTTACTAATAAAACATGCCAGTGCATTTTTTGCCTTACAAACTTAGCCGTGAGGTATCCAACTATATATATATACATATATATATATATGTATGTATATATAAATAAAATTGGATATATAGCTATATATTTATCTAATCATGATATATACACATATATATGTGTATGTATATCCAATCATATACATGGAGATATATATATGATCATATACATGGATATATATGTGTATATATTATCATATATATATGGATGTGTGCATATATGTATATGTGTGTATGTATGTACATATAATTGATAAAAATCATATATATTTAAAGTATAAAACATGATTTGATATACACATACATTGTGTAATGATTATTATAATCAAATTAATTAACGCATCCATCACCACTCATTAGATCCCCAGAACTTGCTGATCTTATAACTGAAAGTCTGTAACCTCATCAATATCTCGCCATTTCTCCTGCACCCTCAGACCCAGCAACCATCATTCTAATCTGTTTCTATAAATTCAACTTTATTAGATTCCACATGTAAATGACAAATACAGTATTTGTCTTCCTGTGCCTGGCTTATTTCACTTAGCACAATCTTTTCCAGGCTCATCCGTGTTGTTACAAATGACAGAATTTCTTTCATTTCTGTGGCTGATTAATATTTCATTGTGTGTGTGAGAAGGTGTGTGTGTGCACGCATACACCATGTTTTTGATTTATCCATTTATCTGTTGAGAGACACTTGGGTTGTTTCCATATTGTGGATATTGTGGATAATGCTGTAATGAACATAAGGGTGTAGCTATCTCTTCAAGGTACTGATTTCATTTCCTTTGGATATATACCCAGAAGTAGGATTCCTGGATCATAAGGTAGTTCTACTTTTTTAAAGGAATTATATATTGTTTTTTATAATGGCTATACTAATTTACATCCCCAACAATAGTATACAAGCTTGGGTTCTCCACACCCAAGCCAAAACTGTTATCTCTTGTCTTTTTGATAATAGCCATCCTAACAGGTGCGAGGTAATATCTTACCATGGTTTTGATTTGCATTTATCTGATGATTGTGACGTTGAGCACGTTTTCATATACTCATTGGCCATTTGCATGTCTTCTTTAGGGAAATGTCTATTCAAGTCTTTGTACATTATTTGGTTTATTGGTATTGAGTTGTGCAGATTCTTTGTAAATTTTGGACATTCACCTTTTATCAATACATGGCTTGCAAATATTTTCTTTTATTTCATAGGTTGCCTTTTCATTTTGTTGAATTTTTTTCTTGGCTGTGAAGAAGAAGTGCTTGGTCTGATGTAGTCCAACCTGTTCATTTTTGCTTTTGTTGCTGGTACTTTTAGGATCGTATTTTAAAAATTTATTGCCAAGACCAATGTCAAAGAGCTTTTTCTCTCTGGTTTTCTTCAAGGGGTGTTATGGTTTCAGATTTAAGTCTTTAATTAGTTTAGAGTTCATGTTTTTGTGTATAGTGTAAGAGAAAGGTCTTATTTATTTTTATTTTTATTTATTTTTTTCTGCATGTGGACATCCAGTTTGCCCAACATCATTTATTGAAGAGGCTGTGTTTTTCTCATTGTGTATTTTTGGAAACTTTGTCAAGGATCAGTTGACCATAAATGGGTGAATTTATTTCTGAGCTCTCTATTCTGTTTCATTGGTCTATGTGTCTCCTTTAATGCAAATACCATACTGTTTTGATTACTGTAGCTTTGTAATATGTTTTCAAATTAGGAAACTCCAGACTTGTTCATTTTTCTTGAGATTGCTTAGGATATTTGAGTATTCTTGTGGTTTCCTATAAATATTAAGATTTTAAAAAATTATAAGAAATGCCACTGGAATTCTGATAGTGATTGCAAGTTATGAAATCAACATACAAAAATAATTTGTGTTTCTATACATTAACAGTGAACAATCCAAAAAGTAAATTAAGAAAACAATCCCATTTACAATAGCATCAAAAAATAAAATACTTAGAAATAAATTTTAGGAAGTGGGTGAAAACAATATGACGTCGATAGAAGAAATCAAAGAAGACACAAATACATGGAAAGACATCCTGTGTTCATGGATTGGAAGAATTAATATCATTAAAATGTACATACTACCGAAAGCAATCTACAGATTCAGTGCAATTTTATCAACATTCCAATGGCACTTTTCACATAAACAGAAAGAACCTTCCTGAGCTATCCAATTTTGAATAAATTCATATTCCTACCACTTTTAAGGAAAAAGTGAAAGGAGCTGGCTAGGCTAGAAGGAGAACAAATGGTTATAAAAAGGGTTTAATCCTGTATATTTCAGGTATCTGGCAGCTGAAGGAGAAGCAATGTTAGTCAAGGAAAACCAAGGATCCAACGTCAGACAAGCAAGGAGTGTATCAGTCTAGAGGGTAGAGGCATAATTAAAACTGAGAGACAGAAGCAATACTCTGTAGTGAAATAGAAATTGTGTGGTAAGCACCTGCCATTTTTCACCTGTCCTTTGAGGTTGCATAACTCTATAGCTATGCTTTCGTTTTTACTTTTTTTGCTTTGTTTATTTGTTTTGTAGCTGTGTCCTAATTTTCTTTTGAGGAATTATCTCCTTATTGCATACCATTTTAATGGAACAATATTATCAAGATGCCTGCCTTCCTTTGGCCAAAGAGTGGACAAATGACCCCAAAATAATCCAATCTGACATTCTTTCCTGGGAATCTGAATATTAAGCACAGAGAAGAGGAAAGAATGTGGCTGGAAATGATTCATATTGCCTATCAGTTTCTGCTCCAATCATCAGGGTGGACCTGGATTCTTTCTTAGAAGACTGGCTGTTCGGCTTTCCTTGTGATTCTGTTAGATACCCTCCATTCTTCCAACAAATTTACATTTTGCTTAAAATAGCCAGTTGGTTTTATTACTTGAAGCAAACAAAGGAGACCCCAAAGAATTATATTAGCGGGATATGATAGAATATGCTACAGTAATGGACAATCTCTCAAGATCACTGGCTTAAGACAGCAATGTTATTTTTCTATACAAAGTCTATGGTGGATCCAGATGACTCTTCAGGGAAGCTGTTCTTCAGCTGGTTACCTAGCCCCTCATCCCCTGTTACTTTGATCTTATAACAAAAAGGCACATATTCCTTGATTTCTGTAGCTTTCCTACTAATCTTTCAACAGTAGTTACTGCTCGACTAACTGTTTGGTTCTCCCCACATTGTCTCATTCAATTCCAAATAAAAAACTGATTAGCCTAGCAAATCTCCATTGCCCTTCTTTAGATTCCAACTGATAAGTCATCTGGACTGATTGTCCTTGAGTAAAATGCTCAGCCCTGCTCCAATCAGCGGCTACCCCTCAACCAAACATGAGCCTGGGATCACCTCCCCTAGTGGAGCCCACAAGCAGGGCACCATATGTGAGCTACTCCTGCTGGACTTACAAGAATTTAAAAAGCATCAGTTGGAAACCACTGAGAGAGCTTTGGGCAGAAATATAAATTAAATTCCTATCAGCAGAGTGACCTTGAAACATCATGTTACTTTTGGGGCCCTCTGATTCTTCCTCTGTAAAATGGGTTAGCCAGCAGTGTTTTCACAATTTGGGAAAATTTATAAGGATTGAGCATAGAATTTCATGGGTGTTCAGATGGTGTCTATTATGATATTTTGTAGTGAGGCCAAGTTATATAATAATTTAAAATAAAATCTTGAAAGCAAATAGATAAAAATTCCAGTTTCACCTTGCTCAATACTAAATTATGAGTTCTCAGGCTTATTGTCTGACCATTCAATCATCGTTTGTAAAATGATATTAACTAATCCTGTTAGATAACTTTGTTTTATCAACTAAATAAGGTAATGTAAGCAAATTGCCTGTGATACCATAGCCCCTTTAATAAACTGTAGTTTATCAAATAAGATTGGGTGATTTATCCTTGGTCACAAAGTAGCAAAACTAATTCAAACTTAAAATATCCAGTCCCACAGTAAGAACATAATAGGCATTAAATAAGGGTCAATTAAGTTTAATCTATTTCCAACGTTACTGCCTTGATTATATCTGTGTTTTAAGTTTATTCTGGCTCAAGTATCACCTTTTAATTCCCCACAGGTGGGTAGCACTTTAAGTTTTACAAAATCCTGTCTCATAATATATATCACTACATGTCTGCGAAAGGAGCTAAAAAGAAAGCGTTCAACCACAGTTGCCTCATTCATAAAAAGGGATAACAACACTAACCTTCACAAAATTGCTGTGAGCATCAAAGGATACCATGTCTCTATAGTGCTTATCACAGTGTCTGGTAAAGTGTAGGCATTGAATATGTAATGGCTTCATCTCTTCCCTTCTGCCAGCTTTATCCTAAATATAATTCTTTCATTCATGCATGCATTCATTCATTTATTCAGCAAACGATTACTGATATTCCAGGCTCTGTGCTAGGCACTGAAAATATCAAGATAAATACAATATAATATTTTCAGCTCACCCTTTTTTGTATCCACTGCATTTATTTATTAATGCTTCTGAGATTTTCCCCTGGTACTTTAAAGTAGTCTTTTCCCCATTCTACACCATCTACCCAGTTGGAAAAGATTCCTTTTTGCTTCACTCCGTGTCTCCTATGGCACACTCTGCCTGCCCTGTCAACGTTGACACCCATTAGCACAGTCACTGGAAAAAGGTGTAAGTTCCTGCTTAACAGACTGGACACTAACCCCCATCGAGCAAATAGAGTCCCATCGATTCACCCAAGTCTGAAGAAAATTATTCCTCAAGACTGAAAAAGAGAGCAGCTTCATTTAGTTGACAAATAGCTTGACTGCCTGCCTCCCAGGGCTAGAGGACTGGAGAATTTGCAGTAATTACTTATAAAGGCGGACTTAAACATAATTTATTATTCTGCCTTAATAAGCTTGCAAATCAGAATCCTCCAGACTTCCTCCTCCAATTTCTATAATGGGAAGTACATCCCTTTTAAAAAGTACAACAAGTTACTGTCCTAAAAGCATATTTACACATTAATATACAATTATACAACTCTCACAGCAATCCTTTGGATAATACAGAATTGGTGATTTTATCTCTGTTTTCAGATGAACAAACTGAGTTGCGGGTAGAGTCAGTGGCTCTCAAGCTTCCCATCATCAGAGCTCTTTACAGCCTAAGATTATATGCTTCGAAAAATTTTTGTCAGAGTTCAGAACACAAAATGTATCTACAGTATAACCCAAACTATGAAAACAAGTGTGACTGTTCATAGAATAAAATGACAAATATAAAAAGAAACAAACATGGGAACACAGTTTGTCTCTGCAAGATAAAACTATAATAGCTTTTTCATATTTTTTATTTTTTCTATAATGCATATATACATATTACTTTAATAAAGATAAAAGTTAGCTCATATTCTTTTCCAAAGAGTTATCACCTTGCAATCAAATGAAATAATAATTTACATATTCCTTTTATTCATTAAAGGCAAAAAGAGGAATTAAGGCCATTAAAAACAACAGGTAGTAATGAAGATGTTTCTAATCTACTAAGAAAAACAGCCTTTCTGAGAACAAGTCAGTAAATTTTCACAAAAGAACATAAACAACCCTCAGACCAAGACATAGACAAGGCCAATCCATGATTATATATGGAACAAGACTTAGGCAATGCCACTCTGCAACACAAAAATGACTGAGCATCCTGTCTTCTGAATAATGTTCCATTACTCTGAGTGGTTGCTGCATCTTAGCAAGACCAGTCCCATGTGCTTTAATTTTCCTGCTTCCTAGATGCAATGGACCTCAACTGCTTTCCCTGAAAATTCATATGTGTAAGCCCCAATCTCCAACGGGATGTTATCTGGAGATGGGACTTTTGGGAGGTAATTTGGTTTAAAGAAGATCATGAAGGTGGGGTCCTTATGATATAATTAGTGCCCTTATACAGAGACACCAGAGAGCTTGCTCACTCTCTGATCTTCTGCAATGTGAGGACACAGGAAGAAGGCAGCCATGCATAAGCCAGGAAGAGAGCCCTAACCAGAATCCAGCCATGCTGACACCCTGATCTCAGACTTCTAGCCTCCAGAACGGCAATAAAATAATTTCTATTGTTTAAGCTGCCCAGTATATGATATTTTGTTATGGCAGCTTGAGCTAATACACTAGATAAAAATTACTAATATATTCACTCACCAAATTGAGAACTTTAAACTTATAATTTGCTTTCCTATTTTCTCCTTAAAAAAATCACTCAACATAAGCAGGGTGTGGTGGCTCACACCTGTAATCCTAGCACTTTGGGAGGCTGAGGTGGGCAGATAATGAGGTCAAGAGATCGAGACCATCCTGATCACCATGGTGAAACCCCATCTCTACTAAAAATACAAAAAATTAGCCAAGCGTGGTGGTGGGCACCTGTAATCCCAGCTACTTGGGAGGCTGAGGCAGAAGAATCACTTGAACCTGGGAGGCGGAGGTTGCAGTGAGCCAATATTGCACCACTGCACTCCAGCCTATTCATTTATTTATTTAAATAAATAAATAAAATTAAAAATCACTCAACATATACCCATACACCCTATAACAATCCCCTGCCAATTTTTCTTTGCTGAGATGTTCCCAGAGTTTCCCTAGAGTGCCAAAAAAAAAAAAATCTAACTTTTTTTAAGCTTCAGGTGTGTTCCTATTGGCCATTCATTGATCAGAGCACACCAACTATCCTAGAGGTCCTACTAAGATTCCAAAAAGAAGCCTACCACTGCAAAACAGGACCTTGAAAACAGTGTGCTTATCTAAGACCCCTTGAAAGTCCACCTACTCAAGGCTACTTTGCCTACTACAGCAAAGCAAGTTTCATAATGAAGCTGAGTTTCAATTATTGCTTGAAATCTGGAGTGTTATTTATATCTGGTTTCTTAGGCTTTTGATTTCACATCAAATTATATTGTTCCTTTGCAAAATTTAGCTTTTAACACCATCATCTATTGTCTTTCTGTTTGTCCAATATCTTGAGCACTTTTCATCTTTAAGAGAAAGTCTATGGAGACAAGGTAGACATAGACCCTGTAAATCTATCCTCAAGCTGGCCCCAAAAGCTGATGAGTTCCAATGTTCTCATCAAACTGACAGCCTGTGGATAAACTTTGCTTTGGATCACCTTATCAAAGACCTATAAAGACCTTCCTCACAATTGTCTTTGTTTTTCTGTTTGATTAGAGCTGCTGTGTTCTAAGTCAATCTGCCTGGACTTTTGGGTTCCTGGGCCAGCAGTTGGTCAAAGCTGGTCTATGTCCAGATTCCAGAGACGTAAGTTAGCATTTTTGCATTTATCATGAGCCCTAAATCTAAGCTCCCTCCAGGCCAAACCCTGTGTTTTTCATGTTTTTGCATTATAAGTATTATCCATGTACATGTCTTTCTAAATGCCATAATTTCACCAAGAGCAATTTGATATCACAGTGACTCACTTTGGAGAACTCTGACATTTAACAACATTGATCATTTGTGAAAAGTCTTAAATAAAAAGAAAATAAAATCTTAGATATCCTAGGGTTTGTATTCTTTAAATGTTATGGGGAAGTTCCCACAAATTTTGGATTTTAAGATTGCCTTCCTGAAAGACTTTCCAAAACCCAGGATGGAGAAAAAAAAGTTGATTAATAATTTAAACTTGCATTTGAAGCCTCATTGGCTACTATGTTTGAATGCTTGTTGCCTCAAAAACTCATATCAAAATTCAGTTGTCATTGGAAAGGTATTAAGAGGTGAGACTTTAACAGGTAATTAGGCTCCACCTTTATGGGGCAGGTTTAATGCATTTAGAAAGGGGCTTTCAGGGGTGGGTTTTCTCTCTTTGCTCTTCCATTTTTCTGTCATGTGAGAAATAATGTTCCTCCTCCCTGGAGAATGCTTCATTCAAGGCACCATCTGGGAAGCAGAGACCAGGCCCTTGCCAGACACCAACCTGCTGATGCTTTGATCTCAGACTTCCCAGCCTCTAGAACTATAAGAAATAGATTTCTGTTCCTTGTAAATTACCCAGTCTCAGGTATTCTGTTATGGGAGCACAAAATAGGCCAAGATACTGACTTCTACCTTGGTTGGAAAAGTTTGATTGGCAGGACCTTGAAAATAAATTACAGGTTAGTAAACTCTCAAGAAGCATTGACATCCTGCCCCCACTTAGACAAAGACATTTGTCAATATTTTAAACAAAAGGGTCACTAGAAATTTAATTGTCCCATCCTAGCCAATAAAGAAATAAGAACTAATAGTCTCTGAGGAATTTTGAAGTGGTCTTATGGAAGATGAAATGCCTAATTTCTAATGATAGGGAAAAAATGATCTTTTTCTAATTGACACTGGGACTATTCTGTTCATTCTAAATTCTACAACTATATATCCCTTTTTAGAGTCATAAGATTGGTCAAGTGGTGATGATCAGTAATGATTAATGATATTGAGCATATTTTTATGTATCTGTTGTTCACTTTCGTGTCTTCTTGGGGAAATGTAGATTCAAGTCCTTTGCTCATTTTATAAATCACATTACTTGGGATGTTTTTGTTATTAGATTGTGTCAGCTCCTTATATACTTTAGATATTAACCCTTATCAGATATGTGGTTTTCAAATATTTTCTCTCATTCTGTAGGTGGCTTTTAGCACCTGTTATTGTTTTCTTTGCTGTGCAGATTATTCTTAGTTTGATTTAGTCCCACTTGTCTATTTTTGCTTGTGTTGCCTATTCTTTTGATGTCAAATCTAAGAAATCATTGTCAAGACCAATGTTATGAAACATTTCTCCTATGTTTCTCTTCAAAGAGTTTTATGGTTTCATGTCTTACATTTAGGTCTTTAATCAATTTGTGTTTATTCCTGTGTATGATGTAATATAAGGCTCCAATTTTAATTTTTGTGTATGATGTAATATGAGGCTCCAATTTCATTTTTATATTCAGTTTCCCCAGTGCCATATATTGCAGAGACTATCCTTTCCCCATTGCGTAGTCTTGGCACCTTTGTCAAAGATTACTTGACCATACATACTTGGCTTTATTTCAGGGATCTCTATTCTGTTATATTAGTCTGTATGTCTGTCTTTGCCAGTACCATATTGTTTTGATTATTGTAATATAATCAAAAGCTTTGTAATATATTTTGAAATCAGAAAGCTAAAGGCTTCCAGTTTTGTTCTTCTTTTTCAAGATTGTTTTGACTATATGGGCTTCTTTGTGGTTCAATATAAATTTCAAGATTGCTTTTTCTATTTCTGTAAAAAAAAAAAAGCTATTGGAATTTTGATAGGAATTGCCTTGAATCTGAAGATCAGTCTGGGTAGTATGGACATTTTAACAATGTTAAGCCTTTGAAACTATGAACATGGGTTATCTTTCTGTTAACTTGTGTCAACTTTCACTTCTTTCGGCAATGTTTTATAATGTTTAATGTACAAGACCTTTACCTCCTTGGTTAAGTTTATGCCTATTTTATTTTTTTGATAGTATTGTAAATGAAAATTTTTAAAATTATCTTTTCAGACTGTTTATTGTTAGTGTATAGAAACACAAATAATTTTTGCATGTTGATTTTGTATTCTGCAGCTTTGCTGAATTAGTATATTAGCTTTGTTGTGGCATCTTTAGAATTTTCTACATATAAGATTATGTCATCTGAATAAAAGAGATAATTTTGCTTCTTTTATTATTTTTGTTGTTGTTATTGTTAAATTGTTCTGGCTAATACTTCCAGAACTAACTGGAATAGAAGTGGTAAGAGTGGGTATACTTGTCTTGTTCCTGATCATAGAGAAAAAGCTTTGTTTTTTCTCTCATTGAACATGATGTCAGCTATAAGCTTTTTATATTTGGCATTTATTGCATCTTTATTTTTGAAAAAAATGTAAAATAATATGTTTGATAATATACATGCAAGATAATTATATGTTTTGGGAAAAAAGAGAAAAATTTTGTCTTAAAGTTAATGGGTCCTAATCATGCTAGAATAAAAAATAAGTATATAAGATAAATTTAAGGGTATACTCTAAGTCTAGAACACCAGAAGAATTGAACTTAATTTTTTGGTTTACTAGTATCAAAATAATGAACTGAGAAAGAGAAATGAAACGTGTTAAAATGATTAATAAAGTAGGGCTTGTCCATAAGAAAAAAGTCATGAATCTTATACTGAAATATGAGGTTTTATATATTTATTTTATGTATCACAACATGTTGTGATATGTATGATGTATAAAAATACTGAAACTAGAGTTTTCTTTTAGTGAACTATTAAAGTTGCTGTATGCCCAGATAACAAAAGTTTTTATTATCAAGAAAATGATGTGCTTTAATTCTTGATAAAATCTTAAGTTCCTAATAATCCATGTTACTTATTGCTGTAATTTAAACAATATTGCTTATAACTATTTCTTGCTATAAGCAAATTTTCTCTATTCTGACAGCACTTCTTGATTTTGCCTTTCCCAAATTCAGGCTCAAATCCAGAATAATTTTTCATAAACTTTGTTTAGATTTTTAAATGAACACTAGATAACACAAATTGTTTTTCCTAACCTTATTAAAATAGCAGAGGGGGGGATATCAATATTTAAGTGTGTTTGAAATATATACAATGGAGTATTATTCAGCCATAAAAATATTGAGATGCTGCCATTTGCAACAACATGGATGAATCTGGAGGTCATTATGTTAAGTGAAATAAGCCAGACAAAGAAAGACAAACTATCCATGTTCCAACCTTCAATTAAATCTAAAGTATTATGAGAGCTCTTTCGTTTGCCCAATGTGAGATTAAAAAAAGAAACTAACAAATCAGAATGTAAGTTCAGAAAAAGTAAACTGATGTAGATATCCTTTAATACTTTTCAGGATGAAAAATGTTAAATATACTAATATGCTTGTCAGGATGAAATACATATACAATAATTTAACAATTTAAGAAAAAGGCTTTGTTATATACCCAAACTTATCAACAGGTAGAAACAGTTTTGCCACAACGTCACCCTAAGAAACTCATGAATTGATCTGAAATTCAAAGATTTAATCTTCTTCAAGAGGTATTTAATTATTCTGCAACGTGTACATGCATCATAACATCACATTGTACCCTATAAATAAATGCAATTACATTTGTCAAGTTAAAAAATAAGAGAGAGACATCAGAGAAAACCACCTCTGATTCCTGATTAGGTCCTGTTAACAACTAGCACAGAATTAGTGCTGCAGAGTGTTTTATCTTTGAATCTATGCTTCCCAACTAAAAATACACAAATTGAATTAGGCCATTCTTGCATTGCTATACAAAAATACCTGAGACTCAGCAATTTATAAGGAAAAGAGGTTTAATTGGCTCTTGATTCTACAAGGTGTACAGGAAGCATAGCACCAACATCACTCAGTTTCTGATGAAGCCTCAGGGAGATTTTACTCATGGTGGAAGGCAAAGTGGGGCCCTGTACATCACGTGGCAAAAGCAGGAGTAAGAGAGTCAGGGAAGGAGGTGCCACACACTTTTAAATGACCAGATCTCAGGTGAACTCAGAGCAAGAGGTCACTTGTCATCAAGGAGATGGCCCATACCATTCATGAGGGATCTGCCCCCATGATCCAAACACCTCCAACCAGGCCCCACCTCTGATGTTACGGATTATATTTCAATATGAAATTTGGACAGGGACAAATATCCAAACTATATCATTCCACCCCTGGCCCCCTGGCAAATCTCATGTCCTTCTCACATTGCAAAATATTATCATGTCTTCCCAATAGTCTTCCAAAGTCTTAGCTTGTTCCAGCATTAACTCAAAAGTCTCAAGTCCAAAGTCTCATCTGAGACAAGGCTTGCCCCTTCCACCTATGAACCTGAAAAATCAAAACAAGTTATTTACCTCAAAGATACAATGAGGGATATAGGCATTGGGGAAACATTCCCATCACAAAAGGGAGAAATTGGCCAAAACAAAGGGACTACAGGCCCTATGCAAGTCCAAAACACAGCAGGACATTCGCTATTTTTTTTTTTGAAGGAGGGATAGAATCTTACTCTGTCATGCAGTGGCACAATCACGACTCACTATAGCCTCAACCTCCTGGACCCAAGCAATCCTCCTGCCTCAGCTCCCTGAGTAGCTGTGACTACAGGTGCACACCACAAGGCCCAGTTATTTATTTATTTTTGTACAGACAGGGTCTCACTATGTTATCCAGGCTGGTGTTGCACTCCTGGGCTCAAGCAAGTCTCTCACTTAAGCCTCCCAAAGTGCTAAATTACAGGCATGAGCCACAGTATCTGACCCATTAATTCTCAAAGTTCTAAAATCATCTCCTTTTACTCCATATTCCACATCCAGGGTGAACTGCTAAAAGGGGTGGGCTCCCAAGACCTTGGGAAGCTCTTCCCCTCTAACTTTCCAGGGTGCAGCCCCAGGGCTATTCTCATAGGTTGGAGTTGAATGCCTGTAGCTTTTATACACTGAGGGTATAAGCTGCTAGTGGATCTATCATTCTGGGGTTTGGAGGACAGTGGCCCTCTTCCCACAGCTCCATGAGGTAGTGCCCAGATAAGGACTCTGTGTGGGGTCTCCAACCCCAAATTTCCCCTCCACATTGCCCTAGTAGAGGTTCTTTGTGAGAGCTCTGCCCCTGAAGCAGGCTTCTGCCTGGATATCCAGGCCTTCTCATATGTCCTCTGAAATCTAGGTGGAGGCTGCCAAGAATTATTTATTCTTGCATTCTGCACACCTACAGGCTTAACACTACATAGAAGTTGCTAAAGTTTACAGCTTGCATTCTCCAAAGTGGAAGTCTTAGCTGTGCCTCAGCCTCTTTGAGCCACAGCTGAAGCTAGAGCTAGAGTGGCTGGGATGCAGGGAGAAGTGTCCTGAGTCTGTGCAAAGCAGCAAGGCCCTGGGTCTGGCCCATTAAGCCATTCTGTCCTCCTAGGCCTCTGAGACTGGGATGGGAGGGGCTGCCACAAAGGTCTCTGAAAGGCCTTTGAAGCCTTTTCCCATTGTCTTAGATACTAGCACTTAGCTTTCTTTTAGTTATGCAAGTATCTCTAGCAAGTGGTTCCTCCTCAGCCTACTTGAATTCCTCTCCTGAAAAAGCTTTTTCTTTCTCTACCACACGGCCAGGCTGCAAATTTTCCAAACTTTCATGTTCTGCTTTTCTCTTAAATATGTTTTAACTTTGTCATTCTTTTGCCTCTGCATTTGAGTATAGGCTCTTAAAAGCAACTTCAAGTCATTCTTTTACTCCCACATCTGACAATAGACTGTTAGGAGCAGCCAGGCAACTTCTTAAACACTCTCTTGCTTAGAAATTTCTTCTGTCAGACACCTCAAATTATTATTCTTAAGTTCAAATTTACACAGATTCCTAGGGCATGAGCAGAATGCAGCCAAATTATTTGCTAAGGCATAACGTGGGTGACCTTTGCTCCAGTTCCCAATAAGTTCCTCATTTCCATCTGAGACCTTGTCAGTCTTGGCTTTACTGTTTATGTTACTATCAGCATTTTGGTCACAATCACTTAACCAGTCTCTAAGAAGTTTCAACCTTTCTTCATCTTTCTATCTCCTTCTGTACCTTGCAAACCTTTGCCCATTACCCAGTTCCAAAGCTGCTTCCACATTTTCAGGTCTCTTTATAGCAATACCTCACCCTGGTACCAATTTTCTGTATTAGACTATTCTTGCATAGCTATAAAAAACCTAAGACTGGATAATTTATAAAGAAAAGAAGTTTAATTGGCTCATGGTTCTGCACACTGTATAGGAAACATAGCACCAACGTTGCTCAACTTCTAGAGAGGCCTCAGGGAGCTTTTACTTATTGTGGGAAGCAAAGCAGGAGCTTGTACACCATATGGCAAAAGAAAGAGAGAGCAGGGGAAGAAAGTGCCATATGCTTTCAAGCAGCCAGATCTCATGTGAACTCAGAGCAGCAGTTCACTTATTATCAAGGGGATAGCCCAAGAATTTCATGAGGGATCTGCCCCCGGGACCCAAACACCTCCTAAAAGGCCCCATCTCAAACATTGAGGATTACATTTCAACATGAAATTTGGGTGGAAACTAATATTCAAACTGTATCACTAACCATCTTTCCAGAAAACTATACATACACTCCATTAGAGGACCTTAAACTGAGAATTTTTAAGAATTCTCCAGGTGACAATCATTGGAGTGTGACTACTAACCCATGAATATCACATCAAATTGATGATGACACTAAGTAGACAGCTTCCAGCCAAATTGACAGAACAAGGTTTCTTTTCTGATATATTTTCTCTTCTCTTCCTCCTTACTTTACTGATAATCTTACTAGTTATATTATGTTGGCCTTCTCAAACGTTGTAAACATCATGTGTATATTAACTTATTGGTAGACTTCCTTGAAGACTAGTAGAACCAAAATTGGGAACTACTAGTTTAAGTAATTTGACCAAAGTTACATCCTAAGATTTGGGAATGAACATGAATTCATTAAAACATACACAGTTGAATCAATTTTAGTGATTCTGTACAATGAAATACCATGTAGCTGTGGTTGTCTCAAGAGAGAAGACAAGGCCATGGAGACAAAGGGAACTGATTGAATCGGTGTCCAAGAAAATTTACTAAGGTGATGGGAATTTTCTAAATCTCAATTGTCGTGTTGGTTACATAGATATATATAGTTATAAGTTGTAATTGAACAGTAACTTTAAAATCTGTTCATTTTGCTGAACGTATTTATACCTCAATAAATTTTTCATTCTATCTTAAAAATCAAATAGATGCATACATTTAGAAAAAACCCAACTAATAGAACAGTATTACAGTATCATATCATTTTTTAAAGATCACACACACACACACACACACACACACATACATATATATATATATATATACACATTTGCTTTTACATGTATAAAAAATTCCTGGAATTATCAAAAGAAAATAAGTGGACATGTCTAGGGAACAAAAAAGTGCATTGAGAGGAGAGAACCAGGACTTTTTACCTTAACCCCTTTGTTTGATTCTTTATAGAGAAGGTATGTTTCTGTAATTCAAAAAATTAATTAGCATCATTCATACATTGCTAGTGGGAATGACATACATACTCTGGAAAATGGTTTGGCAGTTTGTCATAAAACTAAACATGCATGTATATAACCTGGAAGTTGCACTCCTAGGCATTTATCCTGAAGACATAAAAATTTATATTTAAGCCAAATATTGTGCATGAATATCCATGGTTTAATTTGTAACATAAAAAACTGGAAACAATCCTAATGCTTTTCAATGGGTGACTGGTTAAACATACTGTGGAGCATCCACTCAGCAAAGAAGAGGAGTAAACTATTCGTGCATGCAACAACCTGAGTGAATCTCCAGAGAATTTGCTGAGAAGAAACAGCCAATCTCAAAAGGTTATGTACTATGTGATTCTATTTATATAACATTCTTGAACTAAAATTATAGAGTTGAAAAACAGATTAGAGGTTGCCGAGGATCTGAAGGGAGATGAGGGGAGATGGCCATAGTCATAAAGGGATAACACAGAAGTCTTATGATGATTGAACAGCTCTATGTCTTCATCATGATGGTGTTTATATGAATCTACACATGTAATAAAATTCCATAGACACACACACTCACACACTCACACACAAGTGCATGTAAACTGATTAAATCTAAATAAGTTCTGTGGATTGTACTAATGTAGATTTCCTGATTTTGGTATTGTATTATATTATGCAAAAATGTTACCATAAGGGTGCAGAGGAGTTCCCTGTAAATTTTATGAAATTTCTTATGAAACTATAGTTACTTTAAAATAAAAAGTATTTAAATAATTAATTAAATACATATCTAGACCGGAAGTTTGGAAGGTTCCTTGAGTGTTAGTGAGCAGGTTAAGACAAGGTATTACATTCCCTTAACATTCCTACATTTTGGTCCCCATAGAAATCAAACAAAATGTAAAAAATTTATTTACTATTTCTTTTGCTCCAGACTGAATTCCAAACATGTTTTCTGGGTATGTTAAGAAGTGTTAGTTGAAGATGAAAATGTTCTGATAAATTTGGTAAGCACTGATTGAATGAGTTGTACTCATTTTCTATCGCACCATAACAATACCACAAACTTAGTATCAGATAACAGCAAAATGTACTATCCCACAGTTTCTGAGGGTTAGAATTCACAGTGAACTAGACTTTGTCCTCTGCTTAGGGTCTCATAAGGTCAAAAGCTCAGTGTCAGCAGAGCTGTAGTCCTTGATGGAGTAAAATAAATAAGGAAAGGGGAGAAAACCTGGGTAAGGGTTACAATTTTAAGTTGTGCATGCCCACTGAGAAGTTAATATTTTCACCAAGACTAGAAGGGTGTATCATTGTGGGTTTCTGAAAGAACAAGGTTATCAGTAAAAGCCCGATTTTGGGTATGCATTTGGTATATCTGAGGAGCAGTAAGGTTAGTATGACCAGAACTAAGCAAGTGAGGAAAAGTGTAGTAGGAAATTATGTCAAAAAGTTCATGGGGTGCCAAATTGTATACACCCTTATAGTCCACTGTAAAAATATCATGAAATTAAACAGCCATTGAAGGGGTTTAAGCAGAGTTGTGACATAATATTACTTATATTTTAACAGGCTCATTCTGACTGCTATTCTGAGAATACAGTAAAGAAGAAAATAGCAGAAGTAAGTAGACCAGTTAGGGGGTTAATGTGACAATTGACAAGAGAGGGCCAAGGTGATAACGATAGAAGTGGTAAAAGGAGACTGGATGCAGTGGCTCATGCCTGAAACCTCAGCACTTTTTAAGGCTGAGGCAGGAGGATAACCTGAAGCCAGGAATGTAAAATCAGCCTGGACAACATAATGAGATAGGCCTTCAAGGCCAAAAAAGTGAGCTATGATCACGCTACTGCACCTCAACCTGGGCAACAGAGCAAGATTGTGTCTCTATTTTTTAAAAAAAACCGTGGTTAAAAAAAGGTCAGATTCTGGATATCTTGAAGGTAAATGTAATGTGGCCTGCCTGGAACAGTGCCTAACACAAAGTAGACTTTAAAAACAACACATTTATTACAGGAAAGATACACAAAAAAATGTAAAATGTTGTTAACTCTGGGAAAGAAAACTCAAAATCTTGAATCAGGCATGGTACAGAGACTTACTTTTAACTCTATACATGTTTACACCTGTTTCCCAAAAACAATTTAAAGATATGATTAGACCAATAAGAAAAGTTATTTCAATTCCTATATGCATTGAACTTGATGTGGGAAGTCAGTCCTATAGCTGGAGAAAGGAGTATATCTCTTATACCCCCCAAAAAGTGAAAGAGATCATCATAATTAAAGAACGAAGAAAATTCTATTTTGGTTTTTCTTCATCAAAGAAGAGATCACCCTATTCCTTGTCTGTGAGATAATCCTCTGACAAACTTTCCATGAGGAGAAACTCCTATAACAAGAGACCCATCTCTATCGTGGTAGTAGAGAATCCAGCCAAATACCCTACATGGTAATCCTTCAGGCAAGCAAGTGGAAATGACAAAGCACTGCAACCTGTGATTTGGACTACTCTTAATTTCATATGCTTCGTGAATTCCCTTTTTCTACTTAGAATTTGCGAACCTCTTTTGAAGATTGCCACCCAATTCAGCTAAGAAAAAGATAGCTTATCTATATTTGTGCATTCAAGGAGAGCACTGTCTCCGCCATGGAGACCAGTGTAATACAATAAGGAAGTCCACCCCAAAGGGAAGCTGAGACTCTGTGAATGGGGGCAAGAAAGACTGACCAACCATCTCTTCTTTCTGGAAAGCCTTTTTCCAGAATAAATCTAAGGGCATATACCTGTGATTTTTCAGTAGCAGACATATGTCCTCTGGGTAAGTAAGGATGCAGATCTTCTTGTGACTCTACTGAAGGTAAGTCTCCTTAGGGTTCTAATGATACTTTACCTCTTCCTTCCCCTCCAGACTGCAAATATTCATTTTCCTTCTTATGTCTACACAAAAAGTGAAAGTTACCATCCCAGTAACCTGTCATCTAAGCAATAAAAAATGTACTAATTTTAACTAAGAAGACAAAGAAAGAAAAACAAAAACCGACAACAATCAAAACCTCAGTACAAGAAGAATATTATTACATCATCAGTGATGAGTGCCTGCTTGAAAGTGCTCACAAAACTGTTACTGATTCACTGACTACAGCTTCTTTTGGCTGCTGCTGTAGTTGACCATAGGCCAGCATATATGCCCCCAATTGCAGCTCAGAAAGGAAACTCATAGGTTGGTGCCTCTGGTAAAGTAAACTAGTAATCTAATAATCAATGAGCTCACTGTCTCCAAGAGTTTGTTAGGATCATATTTATAGTTCCTATGGTACTAGAAGGCTGTCCCTCCAAAATGCCCCTGCTTATTTATTCACTGGTCAGTCTAATTATGTGATAAAATCGCAGATGAAATCACTACTAAGCAAGGAAGAGGCAGTGAGGTCCACTATGTTGGCCAGACTTCAAACATCAGGAGAAGGCTTGGATCAGGTACTGCCATTTTGAAACATTGATTTTGTTAGTAGCTGAGGGATGTCAGGAGCCAAGATTATCCAAAACACTGCTGCATTAGCAACACACAAAACCTGTATCTTACCACAAGAAAAATGTGTTTCTTGCTCATGGTACAGTCCAATGAGTTAGGGGTAGGGAATTCAGAGAAAGTTATGTTTTACACAGTAGTTTAGGAACCCAGACCACATCATCCACCGGGAACTTGAGTCCCCTGCCAAATGCTGAAAGAATGTAAAGAATTGCATGAGTTTTACGGGACAGACCTGAAAGTAGCATATACCTGTATACATGTGATTACGTTTGCTTTCCCCATCTTCCACATGATCACATGACAAAGGGAAAGTAAGAGAGTCTAGGAAGCCAAATTCACTTGTACAGCAACCAGCTATCCCAATCTCTGGTAACTAACCCAGGAGGACTCACTCACTCCCACAGGAGGGCATTAATCTATTCATGAGGGATCCACCCCCATGACAAAAACACCTCCTACTAGGCCCCAGGTCCCAACTCTGCCACACTGGGAAACAAATTTCAACTTGAGTTTTGGTGGGGACAAACCATATCCAGCTCTCATGGGGAATCCTTGTATGAAACTGGTCTGGATAATGATAATGATAATGATAATATATGTAGGGCACTCTAAAGAATGAGGTGACCTATCCAGAGTCAACTAGTATGGGGACTCCTGCTGCACCAGACCCTACCCAGCTGCCTCAAAGAATAAGAAGTCAATAACTCAGTCTCCTGTAACCCAACAGCAGCACATCTGTTAGAAGTGTGCCTTGGATCATATAGATGTATTTAAAAGAGGAAGGTCAGAAGCCCAAAACCTCTCCTTTCTATCCTTTTTTACAAAGTTGTTCCACAGTGGATAATTGTAATTTCTGGAGAGAAGACAGCATTCCAGACAAAATTGGAAAAATGTCTTTTAAAATTTCATTAAACTTCAATTAATCATGTATTCAGAAAAAAATACACAGGAAATATGCAGCTACTTAATAACTCAGGAATATAAATCAGAGACATTAAATTGCTCTTTAAACAAATATTTGGACACTCATAGTTATCAATAATTATATAGCTTATCTGACACAAAGGAAAATTAAAAGAAGCAGTTTGGGCTTGAGATTCATTTAACTTTCAGTGGGCTTTTTTCTTTAAAAGACGAGCCCAAAAAAATGGCTGCCTAAATGACTGTATTTGGAGAGTTTCCCTATGATCCTGCTTGGCAAAAGATAGTTCCCGCCTTGACCTTCTGCGGTTTCTGAAATTCTACTTGTCACTTCTTTGGGTGAATTCAAAGATGTTCTTGTTTATTAGGACTCAGTAACTGTCATAAATTCAAATTAACACTTTTGTGGAGTTCATTTTTCAGAAACCTGAGTATTGAGAAAATGAGACACATGGTAATCCGAGTAAGAGCTACATTGCTAACCTCGATAGAGGTCTCAGGTTATTTTCTGTGACCCCATCTTGATCCATTTTGGATCAAGAACAAAAACACTGAAGAGCTTTAGAAGACAGACTGGGTGGAGGGGTTAGGTGGAGAGAGGTCTGAAGGGAGATCTTAATAACACATAATGTTGGAGCAAAAGTCATTGTGGTTTTTGCTATAATGGCAAAACCACAATTACTTTTGCACCAACTTAATAGAAGCCCTGTTTCTTCTTGAAGAAAGTCATTTTTGATTTTTTTTTTTTGTCCAGGAGAGGTTATTTTTCTATTGTACTTCTTCTCTCTTTGATCTTCTTTTGGGAAATCTCATTCTTTCTCTTACTGTATTCTTCACTTCAGTCTTCCTTTTTTTTTTTTCCTCTTAGTGTTCAACTACCAAGAAGTAGGTATGGAGCATAGGGTTTGGGGTCTCCTCAGGCATGAGAGAAGGGAATGAGAGTAGGTGAGGTCAAGGACTACCATGAGTTTGCACCCCAGCACCCACTCCACCTTCTCCTCTCTGAATCCAACATGGTTAGAGTGAGGTTAATCATATTCCTCTGCCCAGTCCTGCTAAATCAGAATATGTCCATCCCACTGGCCAAAAAGACGTGCTCAGAAATGAACTCCATGGCTATGAAGCTGAATCCCAAGACTTCTCTGGGATTGTTAAACTGTGGGGTATGAGTGATGGCCTGCCTGAAGCTACTGCAAGGAAAGAGATGCTTGATAAAAAGTATCCATGAAGGAAAACAGAACAGAGATCTTTGGATACTAAAACTAAAGTCATGATTTGGTACCCTGGATCCAGCCACGCCTGAAGCCAGAAAGAACTACCTCAGTAATTTATGTGTTTCTGAAAATACTCATTTTAAAGGACACAAAATATTTAAGCATTCTGACATTTGGAGCCAGGAACCTCAAGTGATAAAACTATCAGTGTCCCTTCTACTAAAGATGGTCTGTAATCCAGATCAGGGAAATGAATATTGACTCATCTGGCCCAGACCACAAGGGATGAAAGCCACGCACAAATTTAGGGTAAAAAAAGAAAGAACCAGCTCCCACGAAGGATTCTTGCATAAAACTGGTATGGATCTTAACTATTGCAGTGGTTGCATAAACATGCACTTGTGATAAAATTGCATAGAACCAAATCCACACACATATATGCAAAAGTACATAAAACTAGTGAAATCTGAATAAGGTCAGTGAATTATAAGAATGTCAATTTCCTGGTTGTGATATCATACTATAGTTAAGCAAGATGTTACCTTATGGGGGAAACTAAATGAAGGGTACACAGGATCTCTCTATATTATTTCTTACAAGGAGTTGTAAGAAACATGATGTGTGAATCTACAATTATTTGAAAATTTTTTTAAATGTTAAGAAAATACTTATAAAATGGAGTTGACATTCTCCTAGATCTGCTTCATGTGTATGTTATCCCAGAACATCACAGCAGTGACAATGACCAACATGATAAGAGGTACAGAGTGGGAGAAGTTTAGATCTTAACCACATGCATCATGATTAATAATTTAGAAAAATATATTAAATCTCTACCATTTATAATAGTCCTGTATTAGTTTTCAACGATTCATAAGAAATTGCCACAAACTAGCTGATTGAAACAGCACATAATTTTTATGTGACAGTCTGTGGTTCAGGGGTTCCTTTGAGACCCTCACCTTAATCTCTGCCTCTGGTGGAGCTTGTGGTGTTCAAAGATGCCAACACTAGTTCATATAATTCCATCACATGACATATGACAACATATTTTGATAATTGCTTATGTGTAGGTTTTCCCCCCAATAAATGGTGATTCTTGAGAGCAGGGGCTATGTCCTATAACTTTCTGTATCCCAGGGTCTAATGTGGAGCATGGCTCACAGTTGGTGCTCAATAAATGCTATTAAATGCCACCGATTAAGCTTTCTGCAGATCTCAATTAGGAGAAGGAGTGAATAGAGGAAGCTTGCACACGTGGCAATACATCGCTCCTCCCAGTTCTCTTATCCTGTTTTCGGGAAAACTTTATTCCTATCTCCCAGGGAGGCTAAGTAATTAGGAAACTGCCTTCAGCCACTGCCTGGAGCCTTGGGCCTTCCCACTAAGTTTAGCTCACTTTCCTTCACTGTCTCATTCTTTTCCTTCCCTCTCAGCAGAAGCCAGCAAACAGGACTGGCAAAACCCAATGGCATGTACATTTTCAGAACTGACTGAAATAGAGGACAGTGAAAGCCCAATATCCCTTTGGGAAAGGAATTTCCTTACTTTTCAAAGCTCACATCATTTCCACCACCTATAAATGCCCCAGTTTCCAGTTCCCTCAGTTGAAATCTTTAGATGTCAATTGTAATGCACCTTATAACTCAGTTACATCTTTTTCTCCCTCTTTCACCAAAGTCAAAATTAAAGAACCTCCCTAGTACCTGAGATTTCACCTCTAGATGTTAATAATTCTGTACATATTTATTGAGTATTGCATGCAAAGTGGAGTGTTACAGGCTGTGGGAGAGGCCAGAATAAATAACATTTATGGAAGCAGAGCATGTCATATTTGGAAGGGGCTTTGGGAAGCATCAAAACTCCTATTCCAGAGAAGAAAACCGAGACCCCCGAGGAGCAGAATTTTGTACCTAGGCTGGTTTCTGCAGTGAAGGAGCTTATAGTCCTTTGGGGAGACAAAGCATATATACAGAGAAAATTAGGCAGCAACATAATAAAGGTTCTGGGTCTCTATAGGCTAGTGAATAATTCAAAGAACAAACGTGGACTTCAGATGACTGTTCATCAGCATCAGCAGCAGTAGCACCAACTTCACTAACAGCTATTGCATGCTACTAAATGCCAGATACTCTAAGTGCTTTACAGGTATTCTTCTATTTAATCTTCTCCCTAAATGTAAAAAAAGGTTATGGTTCACTCATCTCAAAGATAAGAAGTTGAGGTTCTGAAGGTTACGTTTTAAGGCTCTGGAGTCAAAATTTGTTTGCATCTTTTTTTACACTGCGAGCATTTCTTAGCCTAAGATTCTATTTACTGATCTGTTCAGTGGGGAGACAGAAGCCATGAAGTTGCTGTTAGAGTAACCTGAGTTAGTGAGTGAGAAGTGCTTAATAGCAAGCCTGGCCCACTGTTGGTGCTCCTTTGAAGTCAGCTATTAGCATTCTTGTTGTTATGTTGTTGTCATTACTATTGTAGTTTGTTTTTGTCAATGACTGGAGTGGGCTTTGAGCTGTACTATTAAGAAATAGCAAAATGCAACTTGGAAGAACATAAAGACGGTGCATTTTTAAAAAGGTTGATATGATTAATAATGCTGATGTTATGATAACAGCAAACACTTCTATGCATTCACTATGTGTCTAGCAATGTATATTTAGGAGACAGTGATTAGAGTTGGGTGTCTGGAATAAAAAGTTTATTGTGAAGGAGATCTAAGCAAGAAGATGGAAACTCATTATAGAAAACATTGATTCCCAGCAAGGAACTCTGAACTTAAAGTTGCAAAGTGTGTGGTTCAGAGGCAGTGCCCCCTCCTCACCTGAAGGGGAGAGACAGCTTAGCCCCTGGGGCTATCCCAGCAAGGTAATGGGAATGTCTTTAAACAGGAGGAAGTGAGGTAGAAAGTACATCAGAATTGTCTTAGGAGAGTGTCAGAGACAGCCAGAGTGGCATGTGCAAAACAGGCCCCAGAGCAGTGGGCCCATGGGAAAAGTGTCAGAGCCCAGGAATGCTTTAGGCAGGGCTGAATGTCAGTAGAGAAGGCAGATGGGGAAGTTACAAGTTGACATGAGAGGTGTCAGGGTGCACCCTGCATGTTTTCTGAGATGGGCAATTGTCCAATGCCTGCAGTATGCATTATGTGGATCATCTAGTCTATTTAAAAGATTAAAGTAGGATAAAAGAGGAAGAACAAGGGCTGTGATGCCAACATTTATTCATTCATTTATTATTTTATTCACTTATTCTCTTGACATTTAATGAGCACCTACTAGGTGGTTGGCCCAAGGTGGCTGGAAAATTAATGAGAAACAAGAACAACATGGTAATCAACAAGATGCCTGGCACTGTATCAGGCCTGTTAGACAAGCTAATTATTCCTAGTTCCATAAACAATCCTACTGTGTGGGCTCTATTGTTACCATTTGTTGAGAGAAATTACTTTCAACAATGGGGTGATGACTAGGGCTCAGAGTAGTGATGTAACTTCTCCAAGAGTAGTAAGAAATAGTTCATCCAGGATTTAACTCAGCCGGTTGATTCAAACATTAGAAGAAAAATTAAAGAAAGAGAAGAAGAAAGAATCTCCCCAGTTTACATTCTCAGAATCTCCCAGCAGCTCATTTCTAAAGTGGCTGTGGTTAAATTTAGCAGCTGACAATTGCTTCCCAGTCTAGTGTGCAAGGCTGACTGCGAGATTTTAAGATGCTGCTGTTTGATTAGGAGAATCAAAACAGGCTGCTGAGCCACCCTAGCCCAGCACGATGGGGGCTGGATTGAGGAGTGAGTCAGTCAGGAAGCCATCGTGAATGTCAAGCACAAACATCCCAGAATAGCTGCCCACTGGGCATGAGACTTCAGTGGCTGCCCCATGACTGCCAGCCTGTGAATTGGAGATGGCAGTGAGCTTGACAAGAAGGGTCTGAGCCAAAAATAATCCCTGTTGGCTCCAGAAGGCTCCTGGAGAAATGAGAGCTTCAGGTAGGAGCAAATTGGAAGTACTGGAACCGATGAATTCAGTGTGGATTGAAAGGAGCTCCATCCTGTGTGCTATCCATGACCAAGGCACAGGACATGTTTGACCTGATATTGTCTCGGGAATTGCAAGGGGCTTTTTTAGAAAATTTAATCTGCCAACATAAGGTCCTAGGCAAAAAAGAATATGAGACTGATCAGATTCAGGAACTAAAATGCTCATTAATCATGAGAAACAAAGTAGATCTACATTTAAAATAAAAAAGAGAGAGATAGGCTTTCTGACACTGAATACTTAAAGAGGGTTTACAAAGTGTTAGGCAAAGGATTTGGTACTGGAGATACAATGATAAACAATGCATCATTAAATACTGAGTTTCCACAAATTCCAAGCTCCTTAACTATATACTAAGGGGTTCTACTTTTGGGAGGATGCATAGTGTTTTAGTTAGGATTCCTTGGGTCAAAAGAAAAGAAACACAACTCCAACTGGATTAGGGGAAACAAAAGAGGATGTTTTACACTCATGTAATGAAAGTCCAGAGTTAGGATGTCTTCAGGTATGGCCTGATCTAGGGGACCTAGGATTCCAGCACTCACTGAGGTGGCTACTATCTTGAAAATATATAAACAGGCAAAAATAGAACAAATTGAAATAAAAATGTTACTGGCCTTCACTTACTATACCTTGCACAGGTGGGAGTTATGGATGGCAGATCAGAAAGCAGCCACTCATCTGTAAAATGTGAATAACATTAGCTCTTAGCCCAAAGAGTTATGAATATTAAATAAAATGATGCTTTTTGAGCACCAGATTCTAAGGAAATTTCTTGTAAATGTAAGCTAGTTATTATTATTGTTATATTTCAGGGTTCTAGGTTCAAATTTTTGTGTGACTCAATGCTATTACATAGACAGATAAATCTACTTTTCTCTGCAAAATTTTCAATAGCCACATGCTGGGTTTGGCCACTCTTTCTCTGGGTTGGAAGATTTTTCTTTCTTTTTTATGTTTGTCTCACAGCTATTGATATTCAGTTTTATATCCCATACTCCTAAAGTATTATATACCTGTTTCCACACTAGTACTCATTACCTTGAATTGCAGTTAATTATCTTCCCATTAAGATTCTGAACAACTCAAGGGCAAGGTCTCAGTCTCATTCATCTTTGTATTATCATGTTTCACAGAATGTCTAGTATGTCATTGGTATTTAATATTTGGAAAGCTAATTAAAAAGAATGAATATTAATTAATCCATCTCTTGTTTAATACAGTAACTAACACAAGGAAGCAAAAGCAACACCTAATGAATTTCCATAGTGTGCCAGGCATTGTGGTCTGCAAGTTATGACTGTTATGTTGTTTATTCTCTTTTTCAGTAAGGATTGAATGCATTTGGTACATGTATATGCCAACTGAGAATGGCTTACACAAATAGAATTTATTGTTCTTCTATTTTATAGGTGAGAAATTGCTGGCTTTACTTCTACAAGGAGTAGTGTGCTATCTTTCTGGTCTGCTAGGCTTGGCTTTGTCCCCAAGCTTGTAAGATGGCTACTAGCTCCAGACAACACTTCCACATTCAAAGCAAAAAGATAATGCACCATTCCTTTCAGCACCCCTTTTTCCCCCTAGGAAATAAAAAGTTACCCCTAGGGACTCACAATAGAACACTATCTATTTCCCATCTGCCACCCCTACTGCATAGGAGGCTGAGGAAGCATGAGTATTTAGTTGGATGCATTGCTGCTCCAAACAAATAGACAAATTTCTCAATTGGAAAAAAAGCAGAATGGATATTAGGAAGTCTTAAGAGTGTCTGCCACACTTCATGAAAACCTAATGGAATTGGCATTATTGCCTCAATTTCCCAAATGCAGACACCAAAGTGGAGGAGTAAATCAACATATGCACTTCAAGTAGCAAGTTCATGGAAAGCTGCCATTCAGGACTAGGTTCATCGACCCAGAATTCACGGTCTTTGTTGTAAGCCACACTCAAAATGGACATTTCTCAAAAGAAGACATACAGGCCAACATGTATATGGAAAAAAAAGATGCTTAACTAACTAGAAGGGAAATGCAAATTAAAATCTCACTCCACCTAAAATGGCTTTTATCAAAAAGACAAAAAATAATGGATGCTGGTAAGGATGCCAAGAAAGGGGAACCCTCATACATTGTTGTTGGGAATGTAAATTAGTACATTCACTATGGAAAACAGTAGAGAGATTCCTTTAAAAAAAAATAGTACTACGGCATAATCCAGCAATCCCACTGCTGAATATATGTCCAAAAGAAAGTAAATCAATATATTAAAGTGATATACCTGCATTCCTATGTTTATTACAGCACTATTCACAATAGCCAAGCTATGGAATCAACCTAAGCACCATTAATAGAAAAACTAAAAAGGAAATGTGGTATAAACACACAATGGAATATTATTCAGCCATTAAAAAATAATAAAATATTGTCATTTGCAGCAACATGGATGGAATTGGAGGACATTATGTTAAGTGAAATAAGCCAGGCATGGAAAGGTAAATAATGCATGTTCTCACTTACATGCGGGAGCTAAAAAAGTGGATCTCATCGATACAGAGGGTTGATTGGTGGATATCAGAGGCTGGGAAGGGGAGTAGGGAAGGGAGAGGGAAGAAGTTAATTAATGGGTACAAAAATTGTTATATAGAAAGAATAAAATCTAGTTTTGATAGTACAGTAGGGTGACTATAGTTAACAAGAATCTATTATATAGTTAAAGTAGTTAGAAGAGAAGAATTGCAATTTTTGCAACATAGAGAAAAGATAAATGTTTGAGGTAATGATATCCCAACTACCCTGATCTAATCATTATATATTACATCCTTGTATCAAAATATCACATGTACCCCCAGAATATGTACAACTATTATGTATCAATGAAAACGAGGAAAAGAAACATACATCTAAATGTTTGTTTATATATGTTTAAAACAAGCAAGATTTCAGCTTACAATTTTCTTATTTTGTAGGAAGAGGTTGTTTACCAAAGGAGGCAAACCCTTGACCTTCCTGCAATAGGCATCGAACGTGGACAAAATTATCTGCTGCCCTTGTTTCCTGCATGCGTTGTAAACCAGTCTCATCAAATGTTTAACTAAATGTCAATCCAGTCTACTTCACTGCAATATATGTTCAGCCTAAATTTTGCGAGTTGAAATGAATGACAACGAGGCTGTAAGAATTGTGCAGAGCAAATAAACCATCAAGTTTGACAAAAATAAAAGCTTAATCCTGCTCATTTGAAGAAAACTTTGGATGAGTCTATTCAGCTGGAACCTCCTAAGAGCTTAGAGAACTAAAATGCCTTTGTGGCCTTTCTAATCCATTTTTAGTTTTTGAGTAAAATTAATAACATAAATACCTTGGAGTTATAAGCTGCTTTCCTTCCTATGGTTATGAGATTCTTTCTCATATATATTCCCCATCTGTCTTCCCCAAAGCCTGGTGTACTTTATGAAGATAAGAATAATTGTATCTATTTTGCAGATCAAGGAATTAAGACACAGAGATGTGCAGTTACTTGGAAAAGGACATCTATCAAGATTAATGTCGCTTTCTCACTTGTAAATTCTTATTAGCCTTTGTCCCAAACAAAGAAAAAACTCTTGATTTATTTACTCCAGAGCTTCTGGTTCTTAGAAACATACTTGCTGTTGTTTCTGTAAGAATTAACAGGAGGAGTCGGGTTGTGGTCTGGCAGCACCTGGCCAAGACCCATATGTAAAAGTTTGCTCAGGAAATTTCCTTCCCTCCAGTCCAACTCTCTCCCACCTGAGACAAATTTTGTGGACTCAATCTCCTCAAGATTTTACTCTCTGAGAGTTTCATACTCTTTAAGGAATGTTGAGAAGGGTAGAAACACCCTCTACCAGCCCTTTCCTGAGAAGGCAGAGTGTTGAGAGAAGGCCCTACTCATGCAATAGGAGTAGGAACATTGAGGAAAAGGAGAAGAGTTCTGCCCACCCTGCCCACTTGTCACCTGGTGAAGATAAATGTATTTCCTACAGCATAGTGGAAAGAGCATATGCTTTCGGAAAGGGCAAGACTGAGTTCAGATCCTAGTCCTGATTCTTGCTAGCTGTGGTTCCCCTACCTAAGCCGCTTATCACTTTTCTTGGTGTCAGTTGTCACATCTGTGAAAGGGTGGGTCATAATAGGAGGCTTACAGACAGGTATTGTAAAGACTGCCTGAGATCATAGATAAAAAGCCCAGTAGGTACTGATTGCTTTTACCAGTGTTCCATGAAAAAAGGGAGATGTAGCTGCTATCATCTGCTGAACTTGTCCATAGAGGCTGAAAGAGGGTCAGGCTCCAGACTCAGGATCTCCAGGTTGGATGGCTGGAAGTTGATACTGATCAAAATAAATCATCCTATGGGAGGATGGAGAATCAGCCTTGATGGAAATAAGGGATGAGCACACCGTGAACATAGACCTGGAAGAAGGAGGTGGTCAGGCTCAACAGAAATGGCTGGAAATTAAGCCTGTTCGAAGCACCCCTCTCTCGTTCCCTCCACTGTCCTCCGCTAATCCCTCCTATACTGATACTGCCCTCCTCCTGTTTTCCTAAACATTGCCCCAGGCTTCTTCCACTTAAAACAACTCCATCAAGAATATCTGCCAGATGGAGCAGAACTGGCTCCTAGGGAAATACAAATGACTGAAAAGCATTAAAAGCAATTTCAATATTCCTAGGAACCTGGGAAATGGGAATTTAAACAATAAGATATCTCAAGAGAGCTTAAAGTGGGGAGGGAGGTGGCCAAAATGCTTTCTAAACAAATAAACATTTGTTTGTTTACAGTTTTAATGTCGAATATAGGTAGCTCTCTGAGTGTGTCTCAAGATATAGATAATTCAAATTGCTGGTTTTCTTTTCTTTAAATACTGAAATCATGTAGTATACCAACAAACATGCAGATATTTCTTTCCCTAAAAATAGCATACCAAAACCACAAACAAGAATCCAATTCCTCGTGTGGGAGGCAAAAGGGTAAGGGGTAAAGAGGTGAAGAGGCTCACTCGAGGTCTTTCCCGGTTAACGAGCAGTGAAACTGGATTGAATTGCAAAGGACCTGCCTGCTCTCTCAGGTTCCTTACTGAGAGCCAATGTATGGAAACATATTGCAAAGTACTAGATTGTTTTCCTCCTTCCTTACTCCCTCGACAGAGTCAAATGACTCCAAATAAAAATGTCATCTAGATCAAAATATTAGACATGTATTAAGACATCTAAAATTGCACAGAGAACAAAGTATATCAAGTAATGTATTTTCTGGCTCCCTCTCAGGACTGTCATCAAAACAGTGGAGAAGCCGTTTCCCACCTCCCACATTAATTCCACCATCATCAGAACATAGTTTTAAATGTGCCTTTGCCAAATTGGAATTTGTGGAATTATGAGCAGAAATGAGTGTGCTGTCAGCTGCTGGGATTTCAGAGTAAGAGGTGTGTGTCATTTTGGCAAGACAGCCTAGGGATCCCTGGGTTTCCACCTAACTGGAAAATGGCCAAAGGCTAAAATTTTTCCTTTGCCTTCTACACCCAGTTAGCATCATAGGAAAGTTTTTCCAATTCTCTCAGCCAAAACAAACAAACGAACAAAATATCAACTCTTCCCTACTCCAGACATATACAGTGCCTACTACTAGTGTCTTCCAAAGGCCTTTTAACAGCAGGAGATGGTTTAGAATAATGAAAAGGAAATGTGCATTGAAATCAGAACTAGGTGTACATTCATGGCCCATTGCTCATTCATATGAACTTGGCAGTCTTACTGTCTCTGATAGGCATAGCATAGAAGTCACTAGCTGTGAATGTTTACACTTGCTGGTTAATTCTGGGTGATGTAATTAGATAAACACAACCCCTCCACATTTTAGTCAAAAAGTCGTTTGATGACAATTTGAGAAATGAACATGATTTCTGGCTGTTGTCTGAAAGCTTTTTGCCTCTTGGTAAATGATAAAACTGAGTCAAGTACAATCAAAGAAGAACCAAGGAATTGAGTCCCACGATAGAAGTGTCCATGTTCACGGAGGAAGCTGCAAATTGCAGAGGTGACAGTGGATTCCACCTGGGAATGGACAGTCGAGAGCAACTGCTCAATAACTTCAGCAATCCCACCATAAGGAGGTGATTCTACCTTGCAGAAAGACTCAGAATTGGTGCCTGGTATGGGGCAATATAGAAAGGTGTCTAAGGACCTTGCTTTTTTCAAGGTCTCTCACAGCCAAAGGTTCTTTCAGACCATGGAGGAAATGGCCAGTGTCTCAGCCCCAGTGATGCCAAATCTGCCAAGGCTTTTACAGAACAGTCTAGATCCTTTGATGATCACTGAGATATTGAAGAGGAAGAATGTACAAGAACATTTTCCATAATATTGAAGTCCTACACAATACTGCTAGAAAACAAAGCCACCAAAAAAGCAAATATTTGGGTTATTTTTGTTCTTAAAACCATCACAAATTTCCCAAGTGATAGAAAACTGTGATAGAGAGTTTAAAATGATCTTGGCTGGACCTAAAATAAAGAATCCCAACTCTCTAAACAAGAATATTAAGTTGCATAAGTCAGAAGACACTAGGACGTAAATCTATAAACATGGTTCTCTTTGAACAACAATCCAACTTTATAAGTTTTAAAATAAATTATGCAGGACTTCAGGAAACTTTCTCCAAACACTGATCAGTTGTATTACAAATCCCTTTCACTAAAAATCAGCTCTGCAACAATATGGGCAATGTATGCTTCCCCCTCCCCCCTTAAACTCTAAAATCAATATATTAAGCTACTAGCTTACTATGAAAATTACATGTACTTCAGAGATAATACATTTAATTTCCATAAGCTAGCCAGATGCAAAGTCAAATAACACATTCTGGGGAACAAGCAATCACATCAAGAAACTTTTTATGCAGTGGAATGTTGAATTGCATTGAATAAAACCCTTATGTATTCCTATTCATAATATTCTCATATCCTTATACAAGAAGAAATAATTCTGGGACCAAGTCTCCGTCTCCTCTGATCAGGGTTTGGCTGGGAAATTCCTATAGCTCCTTCCTTAGTTTTTCCTTTGCTATGCTTTGGGTAGCTGAACCACTAGGTTTCTGAGACATATTATCTCTTTAATGTTATATTAATGCTTTAAATTAGGTTAGAGTCAAGATCTTTTGGCCTAATAGACATCGTGTCCATGTAAAAGAGCGTTGCATTGTTTTCTCTCATTAATTACATATTGATTTCCCAGTTAAATTCTCAGAGGCAATCTTAGGTTTCTTTTTCCAGATCATGGGGACCCAAAGCTACTTTAGGATTGACCGTGGGATCATGGAAGACTGAAACAAGAGGCAAGAGCATAGTGCTGCTGGCCATGTTCCTATTTTTCACACTAAGATGTAAAAGACTCCCAGGAAAATTGGAACAATTGAATAGAAAGTAGAGTCAAGGGGAAGGAAAAAAAAGGTCAAAAAGTAGAGAGAGAGAGAGAGAGAAAGAGAAAAGAAGGGAAAAGGAGGGGAGGGGAGGGAAGGGGAGGTACAATCACCTATAAGGTACTTACTCCCACTTATTCCCATTTCCTTTATGAGAAAACTGAGGCTTAGAGAACTTAAATAATTTTTCCATAGGTTATGAAGTTAAGAGGCAAAGTTAAGGTTCAGACCTAAGGAGTCTTATTCCAAACATTCTCTCCTACCATGATAGAAGTTATACCATCCCCCCATCAGCTCCAACTAGTGTGAGACGACACCTTCCTCTTTCCCCCAGTGATGCTCTACTTTTACTGGTATCATTACTCTCTGACTAAACCCTGATTTTCCTTTATTTTTATCTTGGTTGTATAAAAACATTTTCCCCAAATAAGTTATTAAGCAATTTCTTCAATAAATAAAAACAATACAAATTGATCACATTCTTCCCTGACCAGTTAAAGGGATTTCATGTGTAACCATCTACGTCCCCATGATTCCTGCAGAAATCAGTTTTCAGCAACCCTTTCAAGGTATCTTTATGCTCCACAAGTCTTCAAACAAGGTTTGCTAAAGTTGATAATACTTTCTCAGCTTCTATATGGAAAAGACAAATCCAGCTCCTAAACATATGGGACACACCCCTGTTCTTATCTTAAATAAAAGCTATCTCAAGCATATCTGATTTTATATTCCTTCTGGTTAATGGGGAAAAAATGAAGCATATCATTTAAATAATTCACCAAAATATAAAAGAGGTTACGTGCAGTCCAGGGATACTCACAGGCACTTGGATTAATAGGACTATTAGAAGAGAATTGCCATGATGCCAGGCAAAACTTGGGTTGAGTCCCAGCTCCACTACTAGCTGACTTTGTGGCCTAAGGATAAGGACCAACCTCTTTGAATTGCTACTTTGTACAGATAAAGAAAGTGAAATTATTTTGGTCTCTACTTGCCTGGATATCACATCTGCCCTTTCACACAAGCAGGTTATTCTCTGAATTTTCAAGCACAAACTCTTGAGAACCTGATCAGCTTACCTAGATACTATGATCTCCACTGTAGTCATGGAAAAAGGAAAGATGGTTCAGAAGACAGTCCCTCTTGCTCAAGGAACAAATAAGCATCAATTTCTTTATCAAGAAGTGTGAATGTTGCAGGAATCATGATCTGTCTTCTGAGTATACCAGTGGATAGGCTGTTTTAATGGAGCACATAAAATGCGTGGATCATAGCAGGTGATCTATAAAAAGTAAATTGTACTGTTTTGAGGGGACTCAAAAATGAATTCCAACTCACAAAAAAATGAATAATAATGTAATTGGTAGCTAACATGTAATTGAGTCCACATTGTATGCCACAGTTCTTTACTCAGGTCTCATTTCATTTTCACAATAACTTGAAAATGTTACTATCCTTATTTTATAGAAAAGGAAATTCAGGTTTAGATGATTTATATAACCCACTTAAGGACACACAGCAAATAATCTTGAACCCAGAGCATTTGATTAAAGGGCCCACATCTATGAATCTACCTGGAAGAAATGAGAGACACTGTCCTGGTTGGGAACTTAGGTTCCATCCCTTTGGCCTTGCCTAAGTCACTTAAACTCTGTGTTCCTTTATATACCCAGAAATGGTCCCCTTCAATGATAGAAGACATTTGATTTACAATGAAAGAATCTGACTTCCAGTCCAAGCAGGCCTCACTACTTCCTGATTGTATGGCTTACCCAAATCTCAAAGGTTCTAAGCCCTAGTTTCTTGAGCTGCAGGTTGGCAGGAATATTACACTCTATCAGCCTCACTGTTTGTTAGGAGAGTCAGAATCAAAATAAAATACTACATGAGGAACATTGCCTAGGAACCGTTTAAGCTTCATATGAAAATGAGTTATCAAAAATCCATTAGAACTAACATTTTATCTTTTGAAATCCTGCAGCAGTATTCTGTTTAATGATGTTTCTCAGTGAACTTTAAATTATTCATTCTCTCTCATATAAGCCTATTGACTGCCTACAGTGGCCAAGGTA
Source organism: Pan troglodytes (assembly GCF_028858775.2). Lineage (NCBI taxonomy): Eukaryota > Metazoa > Chordata > Mammalia > Primates > Hominidae > Pan > Pan troglodytes. Next base: position 141,985,401 of record NC_072405.2, read on the forward strand.
CGTGAGAGGAATAGGAACATAAAGATGAATAAGGCAAGGTTTCTATTCTCATAATTTTCACAGTATATAGGGAGAAGTGGACAGTAAACAGGCACATTCTGAGGCAATTTGGAAAATGATACATTTGGGGTAGAAACAAATGGGGCAGGTAGGTCTGTGTGGTTACAGAAAGATTCATGGAAAAGGTACATATACGCCATGGAATACTATGTGGCCATATAAAGGAACAAGATCATGTCCTTTGCAGAGACATGGATGCAACTGGAAGCCATTATTCTCATCTAACTAACACAGGAACAGAAAACCAAACAACGCATGATGTCACTCATGAGTGAGAGCTGAACAATGAAAACACGTGGACACGAGAAAGGGAACAATACACACTGGGATCTGTTGGGGGTTGGGGGAGGGAGAGCATCAGGATAAATCCCTAATGCATGTAGAACTTAATACCTAAGGTGATGGATTGATAGGTGCAGCAAACCACCATGGCACACATTTCCCTGTGTAACAAACCTACACATCCTGCACATGTATCCTGGGACTTAAATTAAATTAATATTTTTTAAGTGACATCTCAGTGGGATGGATAACACGTAAGAAAGATGGAAGGAGACAATTTTTGTGTGGGACATTCTCCCAAATATCCTCCAGTGTCCAATCTCTTTTTCTTCCTTTTAGTGGTAGAACCCCCTGGTTTTAGCTGGAAATGTGGCTGCCCAGCAGAATCCATATTTCCCACCTCTTTGCAACTAGGTGTGACCATATGATAATGAGATGTGAGCTCAAGCAATTAGCCCAATGTCCTATTTATCCCCTTAACAAACCAACTGAGATGGAATGTGGGTATAGAGGAGCCAGCATCAACCTTCAGCAAGGACAACAGCTTGGAAATGGCAGAGCAAGAAGATGAAACAACTCTAGGATCTGATGTCCTTGTGAAAGACAGTTGCCCCTCTAGCTCAGAACCACTTATGTCTGTTTCATAACTGAAAAATAAATTTCTACTTCATATTAGTCTGTTTTCACACTGCTAATAAAGACATACCTGAGACTAGGTAATTTGTAAAGGGAAGAGATTTAATTAACTCACAGTTCCATATGGCTGGGGAGGACTCACAATCATGGCAGAAGATGAATGAGGAGAAAAGTCACATCTTACATGGCAGCAGGCAAGAGAGCATGTGTAGGTGAACTATCCTTTATAAAACTATCATATCTCATGAGCCTTATTCACTATCAGAAGAACAGCACAGGAAAGACGTGTGCCCATGATTCTATTACCTCCCACTGTGCCCTTCCCATCAACACATGGGAATTATGGGAGCTACAATTCAAGATGAAATTTGGGTGGGGGACACAGCCAAACCATATCATGCATTATTTAAATAAATTTATTTTTAAATTATTTTTTAAGTTGCATAACATGTCACTCAACTAATGCATCCCAGAAGGGGGAAAATATATAGGAAGGCCTGGAATCAGGAAGACATAAGCCAAGTCTGTTTAGAGAATCATAAAAGAAATATAGTTTGGTAGCCACATTGAGACTCACAAGCATGTGTCCCCATGAGGGTATGAGGTGAAGCACCAGTCCTGGTCTAGGGCTAAGTGTTAAGGACAATTGTCCGTCAAACCTGGGACCTTCAGCTTAGTTCCTTGAGCACCTTGGAACCAAAGAGTGCTCTAAGAACTTCTAAAAAGACTTCTCTTAATAATAAAACACTAGAGGAAGTGTAGCATCGTGAAATGGGGAAAAGAAGGGAAGAAAGAAGAGGGGAAAGAAGATGGGAGGGAGGGAGAGAAGGTGTCAGAAAGAGACTACAAAATCTTGGGTATATGAACTCGGGTAAATTTCCCTGCACTTTCTCTTTTTTCAAAATTGTAAGTTCAGGGGTACATGTGCAGGATGTGCAGGTTTGTTACATAGGTAAGCGTGTGCCATGGTGGTTTGCTGCATAGCTTGTCCCATCACCTAGGTAGTAAGCCCAGCATTTATTAGTTATTCTTCCTAATATTCTCCCTCCTCCCCCAAGAGGCTTAATTTTTCAACATTTCAACTTTTTATGTTACTAAATATGTTTATTTTAAGAAACATATTTTGCAGAGTTACTTTAAAACAGAGTGAGATTATGTAAATAAAGTGTGTGGCAAATGTTAGAAACCCAATAAATTTTAATATTGATAACCCATGTCCTCTGTTTTGGGAAGTTTGTCCTATTGTCCCACTGAGCTTTCCCTGTCTTAAGTCCAGCCTCGCAGCTGCTGTCAATCTCACTTTGTATCAGACACTCTCTCTCAGAGTTTTCATCATTCTGAGTTTACTGACAACTCTCCATGACCACCTCAACCACTGTGACTGCTCAGTCAACCTTTGCATCATTTGTTCTTTTACTCTTTTCTCAGTCCTGTAATCATTCTGTTTTCTATCCCCAGGTGAATTCTAGGTTGACTCCTTCAGGTTGGTTCTGTAACATGCACATAATGGGATGTGAGAGCCCAGAGGTTACCTCTCAAGGACACTGTAAGATGAACATTCCTCACAGCCATCTAAACACTCCTGGCTCTGACTCTCAGTAGGAGACTTCTCTGGATGGGGAAGTGTGGATACTTGGCCCCATCCTGCTGCAGCCTGAGTGGGAGTGACAGAATTCTGGGTAACAAAGAGTATTCTTAATATACATGGTTGACTTGAATTCTGGGGTTTCAGAATTCAAGAATAGGAATAGGAATTTCAGAATAGGAGATACCTGTTAGCAAGGGGTGCCTATGTCCTGCTTCAAATGACAATGAAGGCCCTGGAGCAGCAGATCAGGTCTTTGAAACACAGTCATTGCAGGCACCAAATTAAGAGAGACAAAGACCAACCAATATGCTAGGCAAAGGTAGGGATGCCCCAAAATGGCAAGAGGTGGTGATGCCCTAAGGTAAGAGAGGACCCAAAGTTCAATATCCCCCACTGGAAACTTGGTGAATGAAGACCGTCTCTGCAGAAGCCCTGCCAGTGTTCCTAGATGCACCAAGACCTGCTGCTGGAGAATTTCATTTAACTTCCTATATGGAAAGAAGAGTAAAGCTAAAAGACTCAGCTATTTTGAGAACCTGGAGAATTTTAGTAATTTTTGAGAGGACAGGCAGTAGGAAGCTAACTGAGAAAACTATAATCCCAGTGAGAATAAAACACTAGACAGAAAAAAGATATGACCCAGATCTTCTGGCTCTCAGCCCATGCCCCTCTCACTTTACAGCTGGATAAATCAGAGAATTCTCATTCCTCTTTTTCGGGAGGAGTTCAGGTTTTCTTTACGGTAGGAGGATACAGGTCTCTGGCACAAAACCAGGTATTTACCTCAACACTAAACGCACATTTCCAGAGCATGAGATGGTTCTGTGAGGCAATGGGGAGGGGAAGAAAGTGCACACACCTGAGCACTAGGTATTACCAGTTTGTTCTGAATACTGACTGTAGTACTTACTAGCTGTGGGCCCATTCCTGTGGCAGTGACCACTTATAGCAGAATCATTATGGGGATTCATGGGAGTAATTTGGAAAGCAAGAAGAGTAGACTGATAATAAGTAGAAATAACTCTCATAGTGGGATTTGCTTCTATCATGAGTATCAGCTGAGGCTGTTTCTTCACATTCTTCCATCCCACTACACAGATGAAAATGCAAAGAATACTTTTTGTATCTACCAACTGTTCATCACCAGTTACTTGTTTGTTCATTAATCTACTTGTTTTCTTGTTTCTTTATACTTTTTTCTTAAATCATGAATAGGCCTTGATTAGAATATAGAACATCAAGATTATGAGCAGAACTATGAATTGTGAAATGGAGTAGGATGCTGGGGAATTCGTGAGGAGAAATATAGCTGGAGGGTGAGGCAGGGGCCATGATGCTGAGCACTTTGGTGCCATGCTTTGGAAAAGTTCAGCGAAGGAAAGCCACAGAAAGATTTTTAGGGGATAGTGATGCAGGTTTGCATTTCCAATACAGCACTTCAAAGATTTATTTCAGGAGAAAAAGGCTGGAGGCAGAGATATTACTCCAGGGCTGGGATATGGCCAGGAAGAGCCAGCCCTGGCACAGCTGTAAACTTAATTGGTCTCTGGCATTATTTCATCTCCCTGGGGACCCCTTCCCCTGTGCTAATACCAACCTCACTGCCAGGTGCATGTTCTCTGTGGGGAGCATGACATATGGGTCAGCCAATAAACCCTCAAGATACCACCTTTCCCAAGGGTGTCAACCATAAAAATTCCCATACTTGTGTCCTCAATAGTTTGAGAATAAGAAACCTCCAGAACCAAAAGGTAAGTCTTGAATGGTGAAGTTTCAGACTCTATGACAAGCAGAGGGAGAGAGAAAACAAAGGGCATGTTATGAAGTGAATTGTATGAAATTATCTTCAAATACTACTAAACAGCTTCTAGTCCTGCACATACCCACATTCTTTCATGCTCTGTGTCTTTGCCCATTCTCTTTCCTCTGCCTCAAATGCACTTTTCACTTTTAGTGTGGCTGGTTAAATTTTATCTAAGCTCCAAAACACGATTTGACATCATGTCTTCCAGAAAGCCTTCCCTCAACTTATCTTCACTCCCACATTCTGCACATAACTCTCTCATACTACAGCAATCATCTGTGTAAGCGTCAGTCTCCCTCAATATTGTGAGTGCTCTATGAAGGCAGAGGCTGTGTTTTACCATTTGTTTTATCACATTATCATGAAGAATGCCCAAAACAGAATGGAAATTGAATAAATGCATGGTGAATGGACCACAGTCTCTCAGCACAGAAGCAAGAGCAGGACAAGCCCCAGTTCCAGAGGGGTGAGTTTAGGGTGACTATTCAAGGTGATAATTCAGGCACACCTGAATTATCACTGAATGGGGATGAGTCTTGAATGGGGATGAGAAGCTCCAGAAATCAGAAATGATACCTGTCTTAGTCCACTTTATGTTGCTATAAAGGAATACCTGAGTCTGGGTAGTTTTTAAAGAAAAAAAGGCTTCTTTGGCTTACAGTTCTGCAGGCTGCACAAGAAGCATGGCACTAGCATCTGTTTGGCTTCGGATGAGAGCTTTTGTGTTGTGTCAAAGCATGGCAGAGGTCGAAAGGGAAGTGGGTAGTGAAAAGAGGGGCCAAACAGGAAGGGCATCCCGGCTTTATAATAACCCCCTCTTGGGGGAACTAATCAATTTCCCCAAGAACCAATCCAGTCTCATGAGAGTGAGAACTCACTACCACAAAAATGGCACCAAGCCATTCATGATGGATCTGCCCCTATGACCCAAATACCTCCCAACACAGGCACATTGAGGATCAAATTTCAGTATAAGATTTGTGGGAAGAAGCAAACCATATCCAAGCCATAGCAATACCTAAGGTCAAAGCAAGATGCAAAGCCAGAGGCATATGATCCTGAGCCCCATAATTTGGCCTTGAGCTTCCCCACCTGTGAATCCCTTAGACTACAGATAGAAGCCAAATAGACTCAGCTACTTGAGAGAGAGAGGGAGGGAGAACAAGGAAAGGAGATAAGGACACACTCACCTATGGCTGTTTCCCTCCTCTTTTTGCATCATGGCTTTAATCATTAGTGTCTGGAGGCTTGAGGTAGATACTCAGAGGGAACTTAAGGAGTTATTATGGGCTGCCTGGTAAAGTGAAAGAGATTTGGTAGAGACAAGCAAACTATATCCAAACCATAGTCTGGTAAAGAGATAATGAAAATTTCCTAGATTCTGTAAATCAGAAGTGCTCTACTTTAGCTCACAGCAACAAAAGGCCACACATTCTAAAGAAGGCCACATCCAGTGAGGAATGCCAGAGCCAGGACATCTCATTTGGCTGATAAAACATGCATTTCAGATATTCCCTCACCCCAGCCATTCCTAGCAAGGCTTCCACTTCCCCATCTGCTGGCTTAAATGCCTTCTAATATCAATAGTGCTAAAGTTTTCTTCACAAATATAGGTTTTTATGAAACCCAAATAGGGAGTAGGAAATAAAAGGGGTGTTAATTTAAATTCTCTGTTGGCTGCTGTAAGATTTTCACCACACTCCTGACCAACATCTTCCATGTCTGAGCACAGAGGCACTGTGCTGATTTGGGGGACTATGGTCTACTCTGAAAGTAACGGCTCATTTCTTCCTTTGTTTCTTCCAGTACTTTTCCATTGCTTCATCATACTGGAGACCAGCGTGCGGTTCCTGTTACATGGAAGAATTTACCTAGTTCAGATCACCATAAAGCATTCTGATTTCTTTGGAGAACTTAAAAGAACTTGTTATTTTCTGTTTTTTTTTAATGGTTATCATGCTGATGATTTTGCTAATAAAAATGGTGGTAATGAATCAATTATTAAATAATGATTACTTGGTTGATTCGCTGGACAGTACCAATGTGGCATGAACTGTGCTAGAGAGCGAATGCTGACCTAGCCTAGTGGCGAGGTGGTGAGTTAAGGATAACAGTCAGAGGACATAAGAAATGATGGAACTTGATAGAGATGTTGACACTGGTGGTGATGGTGGGGCTAGTGGTGGAGATGGAGTCGATAATGGCTGTGGTAATGGTAACAGTATCAATTGTGATAATGGAGGTGGGAATAGTTGTCAAAGAGACTGTGTGAGGAAGGTGGATATGATGGTGGTGACAATGAGACCCAAATGTTGATGATGGAGCTAGTTTGCTGGTGAAGGTGATGATGGCAAATGTAGAGGCGCGGTGAGCAGAGTAGTTGGGAGACGATAGAAAATAGATAGACGAATAGATAGATAGAAGACAAGTAGATAGATGATAGAGAAATAGATAATAGATAAACAAATGGTTGATGGTTACATAATATTTCTTAAATAATTTTGTTCACCAAAATGTTTTCAGATTTGTCCTCTCAGCCAGACTAAAGCCGGAAACAAACAGAAGCTTATCTTTCCTCAAAAATAAACATTCCTTGCATTAGATCAGAAAAAAAATAATGAAATAACCAAGTCCTGGATACACCATTTGCTAGAAAAAATAACAAACCAGTGATTGTCAGACACTACCTGTAGTAATGGAATTCCAGCCTGAGCCTCCTCCTCAAAGATCTTCTAGAAAGAGCATTGGAGAGGGACAGGAATAAGAGGACTCTCTCTGATGTCAGGAGAGGGTCTGGGGATAGAAGGACCTTGTATTGGGTCCCAAGGCTACCTCCAAATTTAGAAATTAGCTAGAAGGACTCACAAGACTTAGCATACAGTTGTTCTCATAACTAAGATTTATTGTAGCAAAAGGATACAAAGCAAAATTGGCAAAAAGAAAATGTGCATGGGTAAAGTTCAGAGGAAATCAGCAGCAAAAGTCCAAGAGTCTTCTCCCAGTGGAATCACACAGAACATGCTTAATTTCTCCAGGAACAGGTTGTGATAACACATATTAAATATTGTATACCAGAGAAGCTCATTAGACTCAGCACCCAAGGTTTTTATTGAGAGATAGTCATGTAGGCACTCTGCGTAGCATGTACCAAAATTCCAGACTCCCTGAAAGGAAGCAGGTGTTCAGCTAAACTACACTGTTGGTACAAACAAAAGACCCATTCTTATCATTATGGAAAGTTTTATATCAATGTAGGAAAGGGAACTGTTTACTATCCAAGTTCCAAGATGTCAACCAAGGGCCAACTTTGCAAGCAGGTCTTTCTAAGGATAGTAGGCTCATCTTCTCTGCACAGGCCTCCATGCAGGAGAGATGCTGAGAGCCCTGACTGAGAACAAGTATTCCCCAGACATAGAAGACTTAAGTAGAAAACTTCACAATGCTTTTTCAAGCAAAAGTGCAGTTGCAGCAGCACTGTCCTTGACCTCCTTAAGTTAGTGGATAATTACATAGCCTTGGGGATCTGCTTCCACTGATTAAGAAAAGTCCAGCTGCATCACAAGCAGATGTGCTGCAAAATCTTTGTTTATCAGGGTGGCTACAAAGTGATGAGGCCTCCAGCAAAAACCAATGTAATTACCTGAAAATTGCATCTCATGAAAGAAATATCTGCAAATCAAATCTGGGTTTGTCATTGATTTGTATTTGAATTCCAGCACTTTCTGTGATAAAATAAGACTGGTATAAAATTTTTAGAGCAAAATCTAATCTCACTACTTATTACTTAGTCAACTTAAATAAGCCACTCTGAGTCTCAGAATGTTGTTTGGTTTATTCGAGGAGTGAATCCAAAGACCACAGAGTTGAGGTAATCATAGTCTTTGGGTCTTGCCCTACTCTTGTTAGTTCATACAGGGACCCTGTCTATGTCATTTTATAATTGTTACCTCCGATTTTATCTCCTCTCTCATTCTCACATTGTCTACCAACAGCTGCACACATAAATGTGCTTGGTAGGTGTCTATAATAAATCTCTATCTAAACTTCTTCATCTGTAAAATGGACATAGTAATATCTGCCTTATTGGTCTCATTGTGTTTTTGTAAAGGTCAAAAAAAGCCTAAAATCACTCATAAAAAGCATCATGTAAATATCAGGCATCTTATTATATTAATTGTGACTGCCTTTCAGCCAAATATAACTCCTAACATTTTCATTTTCGGTTTCATTATCATCCCTCCTCGTCAGACATAAATACTGGACCAGAAGTGTTGGGTTGGTTCTTTTCTTCTGTGCCTCAAATTGTGTTGTCCAAAACAGATATGTGTAAGTCCTAACCTCTGGTACCTGTGAATGTAGCCTTATTTGGAAATAGGGTCTTCGCAGATGTAATCCAGTTAAGACAAGGTCATACTGGATTAGGGTGTGTCCTAAATCCAATGGCTGGTGTTCTTATAGGAGAAGGAAATTTGGAAATGGAGACTTAGAAAAGACACACAGAAACAATGCCATATGGTAACAGAGGCAGAGACTGGAGTGATGCATCTACAAGCTGAGGAGTGGCAAGGATTTCCAGCAACATCCAAAGCTAAGAAAAGACAAGGAAGGAAACCTGGAGCCTTCAGAGAGAATAAAGTTCTCTCAACATTTTGATTTTAAATTTCCAGCTTCAAAACTGTGAAAGAATAAATTTCTGTTGTGTTAAGCCACCCAGTTTGTGGTCATTTATGACAGTTGCCCTAGGAAACTAATTCTTCATCCTAGCCCCACTACCATATCACTTAGTAGTTTTGGCCAAATCACTTCATCAGGCCCAGGTATGCATACTGTGGTCCAGAGATGAGATAGAACATGGATTAGCCTTGAGTTCATGGGTTTTGGAAATAGTACAGTAGGGCTGGAGCCATGCCTTAGGAACAGCCAAAAGAAGAATGTGCTCTGTAGTGCACAGAAAATGTGGTTGCAATGCCATCCTCTCAGTGTCATGGATAAGAGAATAAAGACTGAAGGGATGAAATTCCTCAGCTCTGGTTACACAGTAAGTTAGTGGCAGAGCCAGAGGAGAGCTGGCCTCCCAAGTCTGGGCCTTCTCCACTGAATGCAGGATGCTCGTTTCTGTCTGGTCCACAACATCAGGAAGATACGAAGAATGAAGAGAGAAAAACAACCTGTTAAGTTAACTAGAGGAAAGGAGCTTGCTGAAGGGCCATGAGGTGCGGGGCCTTTGTAATAGTGATAAGTCATCTGCCCAAGTCAGTGTCAGAGATAAAAGGTGGGAGGCTTTTTCAGTAGTGTCATTGGTTGGTTCACTATGATTTAAGACCAGACCCTGCTCTCCCATTAATTTTAACGCCAACTCAGTTTGAAGGGATTTACGACCAAGCAGTACAAAGAGTGATTTGAGTTACAACTTGGCCTGGCTGTGTTCAGGAGACAAGGGCAGAATGTTTCATTTTCCAGACTGCTGACTTTCTTTTTAACTCTCCTTCCCTGAAAACATAAATAAAGGTGAGACATTGAAAAATGATCTTGAGTTTTTTGGTGGTTGAATCCTATTTAGAATTAAAAGAATAAAACCTGAGCAATTTGAGAAAATAAGGAAAATAACCTGAGCCAACCTGCATGATGTCAAGGAGAGAGCTATGGCCCAGGGCACCAGAAACTGTGCTCTGCCCCCAACTCACTAAAGTGTTCTGGAAGCCATTTCCCCAACCCAGGGCCCTACTTCCTAATCAATACAACAAGAGCAGCACAGTGTAGTGGTCTCTCACCCAGGCTCTGGAGCCGCAATATCTTTGATTCCAAGTCCTGACTACAGTGTTTATCAACTCCATGAGGTTAAGCAAATCACTCAGCCTCTCCATGCCTCCGTTTTTAAATCTGTATCATGAGACCAATAATAAAACCTACTCCATGAGGTTATTAAAGAACAAAAGTTAGCATTTTGATGTGCTGAGAACAGTTCCTAGCGTAGTGCAAGTACTGTATATGCTTGTTTGATGAAACAAAGGTGTTGAGCAAGAGGCACTCTGACGATTCTTTTCTGCTTCCACACTCAAAGTTGGCTTCAGAGAAAATACAAGGGGAGGAGAAGGGAGGCAACAGGGAGACTGCTGAGGTCAGGCATCTTGAGTGGGCCAGATAACTTGAGAGAAAGAGCACCAAATTTGAGTTGGAAGGCCTGTAACCTGATTCCTGCTTTGCCAAGAACATACTGGTATGGTCCTAAGCACATTTCCATGTCTGATAAAATTGGAAAGATTTAATGAGCTATATTCAAGCTTGCTTCCAACACTGGAGTTATATGATTTGAAAACTGGCAACAGAAAACCAAACTGTATAAGCACCAAAGTACACCAACAAATTTTCCAAGAGTATTAGGGGGACAGGTTGTGATTTGGATGCCTAAGACCTACCACTCACTTCCTTTCTCCAGGGTTCTGTTTTGTGGGAGTACACATACAACCATCTAGAGTCAAATGGAAAAGTAAGTATTCCATACATATTATTACTGGTCATGTGAATGCCCAGAACTCTAACACAAGGTTTTGGCAAAAGCTGAATTGGAGACAAATGCAAACCTATGGCAGAAGAAGGAATTCCTACTCCTTCTTCATAGTCCAAATTTCGGGTCCCATGTGCTCATTTGTGCCTTCAGGAGAGGAAGATGGAGATAGCAAGGTCTGCAGAGCCTATATGAACTTACTTGGCCAAATGTTAGGTAAAGATGACTGAATAATGTCCCCCAGTGGATTGTGGACAGATGGACAGTGACTTCACTCATTAGTGAAATGCATCTCAATGATTGGCAGACACTGACCACACAGATAAGCCAGATGCCCTACCATTGGAAGAAACAAATTGAGGGTTGGTAAGAGGGTGACATAAGGACCCCAGGTTTCTTCCAACATTCTTTACTTAAGGGAGAGGAAGTTTGGACCTTACTTCCTGGCTCTCCTGTACAGGAACAGCTTGGTTCCTTGTGACAAAATAATGAATATTCATATCACTACATGTAGTTTAAGGCAAGTTAACTTGATTGTAGGCTTTATCTGATTACAGCAGTAATCTGTTTTTTGATGAGCTTGTGGGCACTCGAGCTATGGCTTTAGACTTAATCAGATTTGAATTCTAATCCAAATTTCCTTACAGGGAAAGCTACTCAACCTCTTTGTGCCACTGTTTACTCATCAATTAAAAAAATGGAAATAATAATACTCTCTGCTTCATATGCATTTTGTGAGAGTTAAATTAAATAGGAATAGTCTTTATTATAAAAACCACTTAACACAGTGCCTGAAACATGTAAGTGACAATAAGTTATAGTCATCATTATTTTACCAGGCAATCTCTCAGAGACTCTAAAACTGCATCTGATTCACCTCCCTTTTTCATACATAAGAATGATTGATGATCCCATATTTCATTATTTTACCTCTCTAGGGATCTCTAGTTATAAATCTAGTATTTTATTTTCTATAGATTTAAACCCATATTTATCTTTTCTAAAAAGAGATGCCTAATGCTTTAATTTAAAGCCTTTAAGAAAATTCTTAAATCCAGCAAGGGCAAGCAGATTCTCAGGGTTCTGCATATAAATCTTCATGTCTTTGAAGTCAGTGACTGTGGCCCCTGTGGGCCAGCCCTTGCTTAGAGACAAAGATCCAAATGTCTATGGAAAAATGGGCCAATCTCTTATGATAAAAGCTGTAGTTTGTGTAGCAAGAGATGGAAATTGTTCTGGAATTACCAGCTGGAGTATTTCACCCTAGAGATTTATACCAAAGAGGAAGTGAAAAAGAAAAATATTTGAATGCAGTACAAAGATTCCCCTATTTCTCTGTGCGATATGAGTAGGAACTTGGAAATAATTAAAATGTCTAGCAATAATATATCAATGTGGCTACATGTTCATTAATAGCCAAGTCGCCTGCAACATAGCTAACTCTCTAAATTCTCCAAAGTGTTTCCACTGCTGCCAGCCCAATTCATGCATTTATTCATTTAGCCTTTCCATCATCCAGGTTTTTTTTAATGCTTACTACATGGCAGGTACGATGCTTGACATTGGGAATGCGATGGTAAATAAGACATGGTCCCTACCCTAAAGATCTTTGTTTCTAATGAAGTACCTAGAAAATTAATTAAATATGGAATTATAAGAAAGAATGGCAAGTGCTTTAATCCAGTAAATCATGATAAATGAGTGGTTATGAGATTTTAACCTTGGCAATTTAGCTTCAGGTTTTGTCATTATGCTGCTGGTCACTTAGCCTGTGGTCAAGCAGCAAGGGAGGGAGCTGGAGTTCAACTCTGTGCAACGTGAAGCTTCCAGGATCTTCATGCTTGATAACCATGCTCAGTGTGCACATGCTTTGTTTTAGATGCTTGTGGAACAGCATTTGGAGATGTGTAGTCAGCACTTGGAGACACACATCTGGTAGCCAGGGGGTGGATATACCTGGAGACACGAACTTAGGAGTCAACAATAAGAAGCAGCTCACTCAGTAAAGAAGAAGAGAACCCAAAGCAGAATTCCAGCACATCAATCTTCAACTAATAAGGAGATGGAATGGGGGTGGGAGGAGAGAAACAAAAACAAACAAACAAACAAACAAACAAAAACAGAAGAAGGAGAAGGTCCCTCCTCCTCTTTACAATTACCACGTGAAAAGAAATTTTGGACAGAGGTGAAGGTATCTGAAATAATTGTTATTAATAGCAAGAAAATTTCTGGAAATTTAATTATATTTCTCCACTTTTCCACTATCCTCTGGTAAAAATATAAGACCAGTTGCAAATAACTATGAAGGATCTAAGATTTATTCTATTTACAAGGGAACAAGTCAGCCTGGCACAGCTTCATTGATGCTGACAAAAGACATGAGTCCCTTGGGTCAAAGACCAAGGACTTTATTACTCACGGTAATAGCAATACCGAAACTGTAAGAATTTCCTTGGGTCAAATTCCTTAAGTCCCAATTCCCACTGCATGGCAAAAATAGAGTCCAAGTGACACTTGTACCTGTGGTGAGTTGGGGGAGGAGCCCTGAACTAAAGGACCCGAGTCTTATTAATCGGTACTAAGCATGCCTAACTTTTGCTCTGGAAAAAGATAATCATTTTTTCCCAAAGCTGTAATCAAACCTTCTCTTGGCTTCCGAAGGAGACACCATCTCCATCTTCCAAAGCTGTTTGCTATGGAGACATTCTATGGAAAATAATAGAGACTTCTGCTTTCTGGTTTGAAATGTAATGGGCTAATAAGTTGTCATTTAGTCCACACAATGGAAAATAAGTGAAAAATAAAACTGAAAATCAACAACTATTCTTAGATCCACCAGAAAATTGAGATCTCATGGCAAACTATGGCACCCAAAATTCGAGAGACAGACAGATACAGAGAATCACAAAGTACTAGAGCTGAAAGCCAGGAGCAGAAGCCCTCTGCTAGAGCAGGATCATGGTAGGAAAACATAAACTGTAAGTGATCAATTGCTGGAGGCTCAAAGTGGGCAAGCTTGAGAATTAAAACATTAAGTGGGGCCAGTATCAGGATGACCCCCCACAGTTTCCTGAGTTTTCACTCCCAGAGAAAAATGCCCTATACTTCTTGCATAGGGAGGGGGAAAAAGTAACCATTTTGAAATATATCTAGAACATTCTGTTCTCCAAAAGAAAACAAAACAAACAACAACAACAAAAAAACCTCCTTAAGAGAAACTATTTCAGCAGAGTCTGAGCACCTTGGATTTTACCAGAGCCTAACTGACATGAGAGAAGGAAAATATCCAATTTTAGCTTCCTCCAGGCTTCCTATATCACATAGAAGGAGGGGGACGGAGAAGCACTTGTGAAGGTCATAGCCCAGGGGGCAAAGCTCAAAAGATCTGATAATAGGACTATACAATGCTTCCTCTCCCCTTCACTCTACCTCCCATCAACAGGGCTCCTGTGTAACAGGGAATTCTAACTGAAAGAACCACAAGTCTCAGATCTTATTTAAGAAGCCTTTAGGGAAAGCCAAATATCATAGGAGAGAGAAAATGAGGCCAGCAGAGACTTTATTGCCTGACACTTGTAGCTATAGCAAATGGTAAACACAGCCTAATTCCTAGCCAGATAAGTATAACTTTATACTAAAGGCCTATTTACCTCAGTGTCTTTTACCTAGTATATCATGTCCAACTTTTGACAAAACATTCAAGGCATACTGAAAGGCAAAGTACACAGTTTGAAGAGACAGAGAAAGAATCAGAAATAGGATCAAATATAGCAGAGAGGGTGGAATTATTAGACCAGAAATTTAAAATAACTATGATTAATACACTAAGAGATATAACAGAAAAAGTGGACACCATGCAATAAGAGATGAGTAATGTAAGGAGAGAGATGGAAACTCTAAGAAAAAAATAACAACTGAATTCCACAAATCAGAAACTCAAAAACATAAATGAAGAATACTCTTAATGGATTTATCAATAAATAGGACACAAGCAATAAAAGAATCAGTGGGCTTGAAAAATGTCAGGACAAACTTTCCAATCTGAAAAGCAAGGGGAAAAGAATTTTTTAAACAGATCAGAACCTTCAAGAACTGTGGGACAATTAAAAAAGATGTAACTAATATATGTATAATGGGAATGCCAAGAGTAGATAAAACACAGGAAGAAATATTTTAATTATTCAAATATGAGAATTTTTCAAAGTTAATGACAGATATCAAACCACAGATTCAAGAAGCTCAGAGAACACCAAGAAAGATAAATATCCCCTCCAAAAAAAACTACACTTAGACATAAAATATTCAGACTGCTAAGAATCAAATACAAAGAGGAAATTCTGAAAGAAACAGGTGGCTGAATACCTTACTTGAGAACAATGATAAAAATTGCATTGGAATTCTCATCAGAAGCCATTTAAGTATAAAGAGAATATAGTGAAATATTAAAGTGGTGAAAGAAAAAAACCTACCAACATAGAAATTCTGTATCCAGTAAATTATCCTTCAAAAGTAAAATGGAAATACTCTCTCAGACAGCAGTTGAATGTGTTGCCAGTAGACACAACTTGCTAGAAATGTCGAAAGATCTTCAGGAAGAAGGAAAATTACATAGGTCAGAAATTCAGATCTACATAAAGAAAGGGAGAGTATTAGAGAAGGAATAAGTGAAGGTATAATAAAAACAATTTTCATACTCTTAGTAGATCTAACAGATAAAGTTTGTTCAGAATAATAACAGCAGCAATGTTTTCAGAGTTTATACTTAATGCATAAGTAAAATGAATGACACCAATGTTATAAGGAACAGGGAGAAGACATTGAGAATATGCTGTTATGAGGCACTTGTACTACCCATGAAGCAGTATAATGTTATTTGAAAGTAGACTTGCATTTGCTGTAAATGTTATTATTGCAAACTCTAGGGTAAGCACTAAAAAGAAGCTTGAAAGAAGCATAATTGATATTCTAAGAAAGAAGAGAAAATTGAATCATATAAAATGCTCAAGTAAAACCAAAGAAGGCAGCAAAATAGTGAAAGAAAGAAAGAAAGAGAAAGAAAGAAAGAAAGAAAGAAAGAAAGAAAGAAAGAACCAAAGCAAATAGATAACAGTAACAGATCCAAGTAGATATTATTCCAACTGTATCAGTACTCACTTTATGTGTTAATGATCTAAATATGCCATTAAAATACAGACTGTCAGAGAGGATTGAAAAATAAGACCCAACTATGTGTTGTCTAGAAGAAACCCAATTTAAATACAAAGACAGAGATGGAGTAAGATATGTTATGCTAACACTAATAAAAAGAAAACTAAAGTAGCTATATTAATTTCGGACAAACCTGACATCAGAGCAAGGAAAATTGCCATAGATAAAGAGGAGCATTACATGATAAAGGAGTCAGTCTTCAAGAAGACAACAATCCTTAACGTGTATGTGTCTAGCTACAGATCATCAAAATACATGAGGCAAAACTGATAGAACTTCAAGGAGAAATAGATAAATCCACTATTATAGCTGGAGACTTTAACAGCCTTCTACCATTAACGGACAGATACAGCAGCCAAAAAAATCAGAAAGGCCATAGTTTAACTGAACAGCACCATCAATCAACAGGATCTTATCGACATTTACAAAATGCTTCATGAAACAACAGCAGAATACACATTCTTCTCAAGCTCACACAGAGCATTCACGAGATCGGCTACATTCAGAGCCACAAAATACAGATTAACAATTTAAAAGAATAGAAATCACACAATTTCTGCTCTCAGACAAAAAATGGAATTAACAGACATCAGTAACAGAAAGATAGCTAAAAACTCCCCCAAATACTTGAAGATAAAACACACTTCTATATGACATAAGAGTCAAAAATAAGTCTTCAGATTAATTTTAAAGTATTTTGATCTAATGCAAATGAAAATGCAATTTCTTGTAATATGTGGGATGCAGTGAGAACAGTGCCCAGAGGGAAATATATAGCATTGAATGCATGTGTTTAAAAAGAAGAGAGACCTAAAATCAATAACCTAAGCATCCACCTAAGAAATCAGAAAAAAAAAAAAAAAAAAAAAGAGCAAATTAAATCCAAAGTATAAAGAAGGGGCCAGGCCTGGTGGCTCATGCCTGTAATCCTAGCAATTTGGGAGGTTGTGGAAGGAAGATTGCTTGAGGCCCCAGAGTTCAAGACCAACCTGGGTGAAACGCTATCTCTACAAAAAAAATTAAAAATAAAAAGGGATAAAATAAATATTAAAAATTATAGCAGAAATCAATAAAATTGAAAACAGGAAATCAAATGAGAAAATTTTAAAAACCAAGAGCTGATTCTCTGAAAAGATCAATAAAATTGATAAACCATTAGCCAAGCAAGCTAAGAAAATAAAAGAAAGAAGATACAAATTATTAATATCAGAAATGAAAGAGACATTGCAGAAATTAAACAAATCATAAGGAAATTATAAAAAAATCTCCATACCCAAATTTGATAACTTACATAAAATGGACCTATTCTTTGAAAGACAAAATCTACCAAAACTCAAAGAGAAATAGAGAATCTGAATAGGCCTATATCTATTAAAGAAATTGAGTCAATAATTAATAATCTTTCATAAGAGAAAGCACCAGGTCCAAATGGGTTCACTGCCAAATTTTATCAAACCTATAAGGAAGAAATTCGGCCAATTTTTGCAATCTCTTCCAGAAGATAGAAGCAGAGAGAACACTTCCTCATTTTGTGAGGCCAGCATTACTCTAATACCGAATCCAGATAAAGACATTACAAGAAAAGAAAACTACAGACTCATGAGCATAGATGTAAAAGTCCTCAACAATTCGTTGACAAATAAAATCCAACTATCTATCTAACTATGCATCTATCTATCTTCTATCTATATTTAAAAATTATACACTATGGCTAAGTAAAATTTATTCCAGATACACAAGACTGGTTTAAACATCAAAAAATCAATTAATGTAATCCATCATATCAATAGATTAAAGAAGAAAATTCACAGGATCCTATCAACAGATGCAGAAAAAGCATTTGACAAAATCTGACACCCATCCGTAAGAAAAACTGTTGGCAAATGAGGAATAAAGGGGAGTTTCCTCAACTTGATAAAGAGCATCTACAAAAAACCTACATCTAACATTATACTTAAGGGTGAGAAACTAGATGCTTTCCACTAAGATCGGTAAGAAGGTAAAGATGTTCCTTCTCATCACTGGTATTCAATATCATATTGGAAGTAATAGATAGCATAGTAAAATAAGAAAATGAGATTTTAAAGTATACAGATTAGGAAAGAAGACATAAAATTGTCTTCGTGTATTTATGACATGATGGCTTATTTAGGAAATCTCAAAGAATCAATAACAATAAAAAATTTCTGGAACTAATAAGCAACTATAAAGTGGTTCCAGGATATAAGGTTAATATACCAAAGTCAATTTTTTCCTATATGCCAGCAAAGAACAGTAGAAGTTTAAAATTAAAAACCAATATCATTTATGTTAGCATTAAAAAATAAAATACTTAGGTACAAATCTAACAAAATACATACGAGAACATTATCAGGAAAACCACAAGCCTCTGACAAAAGAAACCAATGATCTAAATAAATGGAGAGTTATTTCATGTTCATGGATAGGAAGATTCAATACTGTTAAGATGTCTGTTTCTCCCAGGTTGACTTATAAAAGTAATGCAATCTCAAATAAAATCTCAGCCAGTTATTTTGTGAATATTGACAAACCGACTCTCAAGTTTATATGGAAATATAAACAATCCCAAATAGCCAGCATCATATTGAAGGAGATAAAATAAGTCAGAGGATAGACACTGCTCAACTTCAAAAAGTACTATAAAGCTAGAGCAATCAAAAGAGTGTGCTATTGGCAAAAGAACAGACAAGTAGATCAGTGGAACAGAATAGAGATCTCAAAAATAGACCCAAAGAAATATAATTAACTGATCTCACCAAAGAAACAAAGGTGATTCAATGGAGAAAGGCAAGTCTTTTCACAATATGCTGCTGAAACAAATGCACATGTACATGTAAAAAATATATATAAGTCTAGACACTGACCTTATACATTTCACAAAATTCCAAATGGATCATAATTCTAAATGTAAAATATGATATTATAAAATTCCTTGAAGAAAACACAGGTGAAATGTATGTGACCTTCAATTTGGCAATCACTTTTTAGATGAAGCCCCTAAAGGCATGATTTCTGAAAGAAATAATCGATAAGTGGGGCCTCATTGAAATTAAATAATTTTGCTTGTGAGGCAGACATTGTAGATGCAAAGACAAATCATATGCTGGTAAAATATGTTTGCAAGACACATATCTGATAAAGGACTGATATCCAAAATAAACAACTCCTAAATGTCAACAGTAAGAAAACCCAATAGAAATATGGGCAAAAGATCTGAACAGACACCTCACCAAATGAAATACTAATGGCGAATAAGCATATGAAAAGATGCTCACTGTCATGTGCCATTAGGGAATTACAAATTAAAACAACAATAAGATACCACTGCAAACCTAACAGAATGGCCCAATTTGAAACTATACCAGACATTATTGCAAAAGAGGAAAGAAACTACCTATATTAGGACTATTTAGTCTCTATTGACAGAAACCCATTTCAGACAGGTAAAGTGCAATTGAAATATACTGGTTGAAATAGCTGGAAAGAATACTTAGGTAGCTTGTGAAATACAAGAGTGATTCTCAGAAACAAGAGCTATATTTTGAAGACCTTCTTTTTCTTCCTTCATTGTCTTATTTCTATTTGCCCCAGCATACCCTTTTACTTCTGAAGTCTCTGATGAGTACTCCCAAATAATGGCAACTTTCTTCCTAAGAATCTGAACAAAGAATCAAAACGAACAAACAAAAAAATGCCCTAAGGTTGACCCAAATACCATTTTTGTTATTGAGAAAGGCTAGGTGAGAGGATGTTGCTTAACATGGAAGGCAAATGGGACTGTGAATTTCAGAATTAGGTAGATTTACTCACCCAGACAGCGCTGGGTGGGCTATTTTGTCTTCTGCATGGCATGCAGCTGGTTTCCAAGAGGACGAAGAGCAGAAAAGGAGGAAGCAGCTTGCATTTCTGTCCTGCCCCTGGAGGAGCAAAGCTCAATGTAGGGTTTCATTTACCTAGGTTGTCTTCCCACACCTACCAGGTCAGATGTAGTTCAGCTTCCCTGAGTCTGAGTGCATGAGGGTAAAAGGCCAAGAGTGTTTATGGGAAATTCCTTCCTCATGGTAACCATAGGGGTAGAGACAAGAACCTTCCCCTCTATCACATCTACAGTCCCACTTTCTCTATGTGGTGAAAGTATGGTACCAGCAGCTTTAGACTTCTTTCCTCATACCTTTGCACCTCCAGAACAATGAAAATATCTTTATCTCAATGTCCTTATAACAATCCCACAAAATTGATCTGATTGAGCTTGCATGGGCCACCTGCCAATCCCTACTACAATTACTACATCCAAGAGAATGGGACCTAGTGGTTGGCTATGCCTGGATCGGCACCCATTCCTGAATACGGATGAGCAGGGACTATTTCTAGAAGAAAAGAGATATGAAAATTTGCTGAAGAATCTGCAATGCTCACCATTTTGAATAGTGGATTCAGAAATATGCAATTATTGTTATATCTGACCTCTAAAACCACCCTGCAGTAGGTTAAAAGAAAAGGCAATAATGGCCTGGCACATTGTAGGTGCTCAATAAATGTTTCATGGATGCATACACAAATGGAACAAAACATCCAATCCTGTGAGATTGACACTACTATGTCCACTTTACAAAGGAAAACAGGATCAAAAGAGGTTTAAAAACTTGTTCAAATTTATAAAAATAGAAAATGGAGGACCCCAGGATTCAAACCCAGGCCTCATAGCAAGGCACACTGTCTGGGGGATTACTATTAGTCAGTACCAAAATTTGGGTAGTCAGTGCTCATTCATAGTCTCCATGTTATCCCGGAGTTGCCTTTTCTCCCTCACTCCATATACTGAAGTTCCTAACAAGACAACTTCTACTGTGGATACTAACTGGCCCCTTCCAAGCGATTTCTCAAATCTTAAGATTCTGATATAATAGGAGTTGAGTGGGACTCAGAAATCTGCAGTTTGGCCTCAGCTATGATGTGGGAACTCATAAAGAGGTCTGCAAAGCCACCGTCTGGTCACCACAACTTTCAATGGCCTTGTCTTTAATTATGCCATCTTCCAAATCTTGCCCAAGTTCATCTCATTGACAAAGTCTACCCAGAACAACCCAAGAAAAACAGCTGGGGTGGTGCATTGACTACAGATAATCCAATCCCCTCCCACACACACACACAAACACCTCCATATCCACTTTCAGGGGACATTTGGGTGGTCTGCACCCATTCATGGATGATCACTGATTAGGAATCTTCAACATTAGGTAGAAATTGCCATACAAAAGAAAACATTCCAAATACAGAGACAAGGCATGGAGAGAGCCATTGCCTTCGTTGCATATGAATGCTTCAGTTCCAGCTATAACATTCCTGCAAACTGGTAGTTCAGATGTTTCTTACAAACCTTCAGGTATGAGCAATGTGCTTCCCTGATTGTGTAGACCATTTATATTGGCCCTAAAGCCATCTAACTCTTGCTTCTACCTACCGGTCCTGGTTTAATCCTAAACCACAAATATATTAAATCTAAGCATTATTCCAAATGGTGGCCCTGCAAATATTTGAAAGCACTGGTCATATTCTCTGGAGGCTTCTCTTTTCCAGGCTGTTACCAACTTCAAGCATGGCTTATTTGACATGGTTGGAGTCCCTTGATGAGTTCAGCCTCCATGTATTTACCCAATAAATATTTATCAGATATCTTTCATTGCAGGAAACCAAATACTTTCCAGAGAAAGAATTAGACACTCTGATTTCCAGTACTCGCTCTGTGCCTTAGCTCTAGATGACCTTGGGGAAATTTATCTCATTAACATCATCAGAGGGTCTTGTTAGAATCTTTAAATTCCATTCTATGGCATCATGCATCTCTTCCATCTAGAGCTCTTTCTTCTTTTCCCCTTGTCATTAAATCATTCTGTTTTCTTCCCGGTCTTTCTGATCCCTCTGTCTATTCCCTCTTGCATGTTGTTTTTGTTTCATAGATTCAGTATGGTTTTGGTTTTTTTGTCTCCTTATATCTCTCTCAGTCTCCCTTTCTGTCTCCCTGTCTCTCTCTTACCTTGGAGAACAGTGAATAAACAAAGGTTTGAGGGAGGGAAAAAATCAAAATCAGGACAGGTCATCTCTGGCTGAAATTCTCAGCAGCCAAAGGCAAGTTTTCTGCCAATCAAATTCAGCCCTATTAATTTGCTGTATCCATCCAGATTCCCAGACCATAGTCTTTTCCTCCTAACTAGCAGGCAACATAAGACCTGTGAGGTCAGGGATACTGGAAAAGTTACTGTGCCAAAAGCTAATGGCGTATGAAATGAAAATGCTCAGCCCACCTGCTCCACATGGTCACCTCACAGTGGGAACCTGCAGCTGGCCTAGGCCAATGCTGGGGAAAGCAGGAGGAGACTTGTCCCAGATCTGAGTCAACAGAGAAGACCAGGAAAGTCTGCCAAATGCAAATAGCTCAGGCCAATATTCTTTCCTCACTTGTGTCATCCAACCCTCCATATATGCCCACAGTATGAGATTCAAAGGTCCCCAAAGAGTCAACGGATGTGAGTTTGATTCACAGCTTTGTCACTAATTGACTATGACCTTGGGTAGGTCACTTCCCCTCTCTGGGTCATCATGTTTTCATCTATAAAGGGAGAAGCGCAAACTCATCATCTATTTCTAGAGTTGCTTTAATTGCTAGGTTGTTGTAAAGGGACTCGGCCAATTTTGTTTTCATGTAATTTTGATATCTGTTGCCTATCCATCAACATTTATAGTGCTTTTCCATAGGATCAAAAAGCCAAGAAAAAAACGAAAAAAATCAGGGAAAGTAAAGTTACAAGAAAAAATATGTATTCCCCCATTCTTACAAAGAAATCTAAGTAGTTACAAAGGAGTCAGAGACTTTACACTCCCTCTTTGAGCTATGCAGATATCTGATCTGCAGGGGCTGTCCCCAAAACCCTATGTTTTCTCAATATACTAAATGCTCAGTATACTAAATGTACCACTCACGGTACTCATCCCTTCTGCCTCAAACTACTGGCCCATGTGCAATTCACTCCTCAGGGAAGGAGCACTACCAGTCTTTGCTCAGAGGAGAGTAATTGAACCAAAAAGGAAATCTGATCCAAAATGTCCCATCAATAGCCTGGTCAGTGATCCCTGAAGTAGCCTGGAGCAAAAACCTGAAGGAGGGAAGGAGTAATCAGCAAAGCCACTTATACAAGTCTCCTCTGCAATTTGCTATGGAGGTGACTGAGAATAATGGCTAGCAAGTGAAAGAATTGGGCAGAGACACAGAAAGAAATGGAGGTGCCTGGAGACTATCTAATTAATGAGAAAGACAGACAATAGCCATCCCTGCATCCAGGGTGCTCCTGGCAGCGTCTCAGGTCAGCAGCATTCCAATATGCAGTAATCCTTACCATACCTCTTTTTCTTAAGGCATCCCGAAGAAAGCAGACCACCTGTGAGTGACAGTGAAAATACCCTTTTGGTAGAATTTGACTTGATGCTAATAATTCAAGGCCTTGTAGCATCACGCCTGTGTGACTTAAATGGACTACCAAGATTCCAGGATAGGTGACACAAAAAACACTGACTTCTCATCTATTTAAGCTAGTTTGAGCTGAGGTTCTGTTGTATGTAAATAATGTTCTTTGACTCCCAGCACCTCTGTTTTCCAGATTTGTAATCTGCAACAAATGAAGTCAGCTACTCATCTGTATCAGGGAAATGATAGTAGTTGAGAGAGCTCTTGTGAAGAATAAGTATTGTACACATCTCAGCTTGCAGTCCACAACACATGCACATGCTATTATGCATCCCAAATTTTTTATTATTGATACAGAAGGTAGGCAAGGAAGTGCTCAGAAGGGAAGGGTGCAGTCCCTGGTGAGGACTACACCCCTGGTCTGTGCACAGGGACCCAGATGAGGACAGGCACTCCTGCCTTGGCACCCAAATGTTGCATTTCCCAAGACCACCCTGGCCTACCATGCCCCCATCCTGCGCCTGTAAAAACCCCAAGACCCCAGCAGGCAGACACACAAGCAGCTGGACATCGAAAGAAACACATCAACCGAGGAACACACACGCTACTGGACATCGAGAGGATGTCGAGAGCACACTGGCAGACGCCGGTATGCCAGCAGGCCATCAACTGGGGGAACGATGTAGAGTTTCACCTGGAAAGTCAGAGGAGAGCCCAGGAGGCTGAGGGGTCCAACTCCAGGGGAAAACCATCTCCCTTCTGGCTCTCCCATCTGCTGAGAGCTACTTCCACTCAGTAAAACCTTGCACTCATTCTCCAAGCCAATGTGTGATCTGATTCTTCCAGTACACCAAGACGAGAACTTGGGATACAGAAAGTCCTCTGTCTTTGCAATAAGGCAGGGGTCTAATTAAGCTGACTAACACAAGCTGCCTACAGACGGCTTAACTAAAATAGCACCCTGTAACACAGGCCCACTGGGGCTTCAGCTGTAAACATTCACCCCTAGACACTGCCATGGGGTCGAAGCCCCACAGCCTGCCCGTCTGTATGCTCTCCTAGAGGTTTGAGCAGCAGGATACTGAAGAAGTGAGCCACATACCCATCGCACGCCCTGAGAGGGGGACAAGGGAACCTTTCCAATTTCACTATTGCATATAATATTGATATAAATTGAGGGACAACGAGCTGTTTTCCATTCTTTTACATTATTGAACATTTAGGGTTTTTTTTCCATTTTTGCATACAGCTATAAAACTACAGAATCAAGTCATATGAAAAACAATAATGGTATCCTCAATCAAGACAAGGATTACCACTTCTATTTAAATATGAATGCAAATATGTTGCAAAGGGTAGGATATTTTAGTGGGTTATGTAGTGGTTATTGTCAGGCCTCTGAGCCCAAGCTAAGCCATCATATCCCCTGTGACCTGCACATACACATCCACATGGCCGGTTCCTGCCTTAACTGATGACATTCCACCACAAAAGAAGTGAAAATGGCCTGTTCCTGCCTTAACTGATGACATTGTCATGAAATTCCTTCTCCTGGCTCATCCTGGCTCAAAAGCTCCCCCACTGAGTACCTTGTGACCCCCCACTCCTGCCCGCCAGAGAACCCCCCTTTCTCCTTTACCTACCCAAATCCTATAAAACGGCCCCACCCCTATCTCCCTTCGCTGACTCTTTTCAGACTCAGCCTGCCTGCACCCAGTTGATTAAAAGCTTTATTACTCACACAAAGCCTGTTTAGTGGTCTCTTCACACGGACACACATGAAATTTGGTGCTGTGACTCAGATCAGGGGACCTCCCTTGGGAGATCAATCCTCTGTCCTCTGGCTCTTTGCTCCATGAAAAAGGTCAACCTATGACCTCAGGTCCTCAGACCGACCAGCCCAAGAAACATCTCACCAATTTCAAATCCGGTAAGCGGCCTCTTTTTACTCTCTTCTCCAACCTCCCTCACTATCCCTCAACCTCTTTCTCCTTTCAATCTTGGCGCCATGCTTCAATCTCCCCCTTCTCTTAATTTCAGTTCCTTTCATTTTCTGGTAGAGACAAAGGAGACACGTTTTATCCATGGACCCAAAACTCCGGCGCTGGTCATGAACTAGGGAAGGCAGCCTTCCCTTGGTGTTTAATCATCACAGGGATGCCTCTGATTATTCACCCAGGTTCCAGAGGTGTCAGACCATGCAGGGATGCCTGCCTTGGTCCTTCACCCTTAGCGGCAAGTCCCACTTTTCTGGGGGAGGGGCAAGTACCCCAACCCCTTCTCTCCGTGACTCTACCCCTTCTCTGCTTTTCTGGGGGAAGGGCAAGAACCCCTCAACTCCTTCTCCTATACCCTTACTGGCAAGTCCCACTTTTCTAGGGGGCAAGAACCCCCAATCCCTTATTTCCATGCCCCGACCTCTTATCTCTGCACCCTGACCCTCTATTTCTGTGCCCTGACATCTTATCTCTGTGCCCCAACCCTTTATTTCCACACCCTGACCCCTTTCCTGCTTTTCTGGAGGGTAAGAACCCCCAAACCCCTTCCCTCCACATCTCTACTCTCTCTTTTCTCTGGGCTTGCTTCCTTCACTACAGGCAACCTTCCACCCTCCATTCCTCCTCCTTCTCTCTTAGCCTGTGTTCTCAGGAACTTAAAACCTCTTCAACTCACACCTGACCTAAAACCTAAATGCCTTATTTTCTTCTACAATGCTGCTTGATGCCAATACAAACTCGACAGTAGTTCCAAATAGCCAGAAAATGGCACTTCCATTTTTTCCATCCTACAAGGTCTAAATAATTCTTGTCGTAAAACAGGCAAATAGTCTGAAGTGCCTGATATTCAGGCACTCTTTTACACAGCAGCCCCTCTCTAGTCTCTGTTCCCAATGCAACTAGTCCCAAATCTTCCTTCTTTCCCTCCTGCCTGTCCCTTCTGTCCCAACCCCAAGCATTGCTGAGTCTTTCTAATCTTCCTTTTCTACAGACCCATCTGAGCTCTCACCTCCTCACCAGGCTGAGCTAGGTCCCAATTCTTCCTCAGCCTCCACTCCTCCACCCTATAATCCTTTTATCACCTCCTCTCCTCACACCCGGTCTGACTTACAGTTTCTTTCCATGACCAGCCCTCCCCCACCTGCCCAGCAATTTACTCTTAAAAATGTGGCTGGAGCTAAAGGCATAGTCAAGGTTAATGCTCCTTTTTCTTTATCCCAAATTAGATAGCATTTAGGCTCTTTTTCATCAAATATAAAAATCCAGCCCAGCTCATGGCTCATTTGGCAGCAACCCTGAGACGCTTTACAGCCCTAGACCCCAAAAAGTCAAAAGTCCATCTCATTCTCAATATACATTTTATTACCCAATCTGCTCCCGACATTAAATAAAACTCCAAAAATTAAATTCCAGCCCTCAAACCCCACAACAGGACTTAATTAACCTCGCCTTCAAGGTGTACAACAATAGAGGCAGCCAAGCAGCAACATATTTCTGAGTTGCAATTCCTTGCCTCCACTGTGAGACAAACCCCAGCCACATCTCCAGCACACAAGAACTTCCAAACACCTAAACCGCAGTGGCCAGGGGTTCCCCCAGAACCACCTTCCCCAGGAGCTTGCTACAAGTGCCAGAAATCTGGCCACCAGGCCAAGGAATGCCCGCAGCCCTGGATTCCTCCTAAGCTGTGTCCTATCTGTGCAGGACCCCACTAGAAATCAGACTGTTCAACTCACCTGGCAGCCACTCCCAGAGCCCCTGGAACTCTGGCCCAAGGCTCTCTGACTGACTCCTTTCCAGATCTTCTCAGCTTAGCGGCTGAAGACTGATGCTGCCCGATCACCTCAGAAGCCCCGTAGACCATCACAGATGCCGAGCTTTAGGTAACTCTCACAGTGGAAAGTAAGTCCGTCCCCTTCTTAATCAATACGGAGGCTACCCACTCACATTACCTTATTTTCAAGGGCCTGTTTCCCTTGCCTCCATAACTGTTGTAGGTATTAACAGCCAGGTTTCTAAACCTCTTAAAACTCCCCAACTCTGTTGCCAACTTAGACAATACTCTTTTAAGCACTCCTTTTAATTATTCCCACCTGCCCAGTTCCCTTATTAGGCCGAGACACTTTAACTAAATTATCTGCTTCCCTGACTATTCCTAGATTACAGCTACATCTCATTGCCACCCTTGTTCCCAGTCCAAAGCCTCCTTTGCGTCCTCCTCTTGTATTCCCCCACCTTAACCCACAAGTATAAGATACATCTACTCCCTCCTTGGTGACCGATCATGCACCCCTTACCATCTCATTAAAACCTAATCACCCTTACCCCGCTCAGTGCCAATATCCCATCCCACAGCACGCTTTAAAAGGATTAAAGCCTGTTATCACTCACCTGCTACATCATGGGCTTCTAAAACCTATAAACTCTCCTTACAATTCCCCCATTTTACCTGTCCAAAAACCAGACAAGTCTTACAGATTAGTTCAGGATCTGCGCCTTATCAACCAAATTGTTTTGCCTATCCACACCGTGGTGCCAAACCCATATACTGTCCTATCCTCAATACCTCCCTCCACAACCCGTTATTCTGTTCTAGATCTCAAACATGCTTTCTTTACTATTCCTTTACACCCTTCATCTCAGCCTCTTCGCTTTCACTTGGACTGACCCTGACACCCATCAGGCTCAGCAAATTACCTGGGCTGTACTGCCACAAAGCTTCACAGACAGCCCCCATTACTTCAGTCAAGCCCAAATTTCTTCCTCATCTGTTACCTATCTTGGCATAATTCTCATAAAAACACACGTGCTCTCCCTGCCGATCATGTGCAGCTGATCTCTCAAACCCCAACACTTTCTACAAAACAACAACTCCTTTCCTTCCTAGGCATGGGTAGATACTTTCGCCTTTAGATACCTGGTTTTGTCATCCTAACAAAACCATTATATAAACTCACAAAAGGAAACCTAGCTGACCCCATGGATCCTAAATCCTTTCCCCACTCCTCTTTCCATTTCTTGAAGACAGCTTTAGAGACTGCCCCCACTGTAGCTCTCCCTGACTCATCCCAACCCTTTTCATTACACACAGCCGAAGTGCAGGGCTGTGCAGTCAGAATTCTTACACAAGGACCAGGATCCCATCCTATAGCCTTTTTGTCCAAACAACTTGACCTTACTGTTTTAAGCTGGCCATTATGTCTCTGTGCAGTGGCTGCTGCCACCCTAATACTTTTAGAGGCCCTTAAAATCACAAACTACGCTCAACTCACTCTCTACAGTTCTCATAATTTCCAAAATATATTTTCTTCCTCACACCTGATGCATATACTTTCTGCGCCCCAGCTCCTTCAGCTGTACTCACTCTTTTTAAATTCTCCCACAATTACCATTGTTCCTGGCCCGGACTTCAATCTGGCTTCCCACATTATTCCTGATACCACACCTGAGCCTCATGACTGCATCTCTCTGATCCACCTGACATTCACCCCATTTCCCCACATTTCCTTCTTCCCTGTTTCTCACCCTGATCACACTTAGTTTATTGATGGCAGTTCCACCAGGCCCAATCGCCACACACCAGCAAAGGCAGTTTATGCTATAGTACAAGCCACTAGCCCACCTCTTAAAACCTCTCATTTCCTTTCCATCGTAGAAATCTATCCTCAAGGAAATAACTTCTTAGTGTTCCATCTGCTATTCTACTACTCCTCAAGGATTATTCAGGCCCCCTTTCTTCCCTACACATCAAGCTCCAGGATTTGCCCCTGCCCAGGACTGGCAAATTAGCTTTACTCAACATGCCCCGAGTCACAAAAACTAAAATACCTCTTAGTCTAAGTAGACACTTTCACTAGATAAGTAGAGGCCTTTCCTATAAGGTCTGAGAAGGCCACCGCAGTCATTTCTTCCCTTCTATCAGACATAATTCCTCAGTTCAGCCTTCCCACCTCTATACAGTCTGATAACAGACCAGCCTTTATTAGTCAAATCAGCCAAGCAGTTTTTCAGGCTCTTAGTATTCAGTGAAACCTTTGTATCCCTTATAGTCCTCAGTCTTCAGGAAAAGTAGAACAGACTAAAGGTCTTTTAAAAACACACCTCACCAAGCTCAGCCACCAACTTAAAAAAGAATAGACAATACTTTCACCACTTTCCCTTCTCAGAATTCAGGCCTGTCCTCAGAATGCTACAAAGTACAGCCCATTTAAGCTCCCGTATAGATGCTCCTTTTTATTAGGCCCCAGTCTCATTCCAGACACCAGACCAACTTGGAGTGTGCCCCAAAAAACTTGTCATCCCTACTGTCTTCTGTCTAGTCATATTCCTATTCACCATTCTCAACTACTCATACATGCCCTGCTCTTGTTTACACTGCCAGTTTACACTGTTTCTCCAAGCCAGCACAGCTGATATCTCCTGGTGCTATCCCCAAACCACCACTCTTAACTCTTAAAGTAAATAAATAATCTTTGCTGGCAAGGCTATGCTGAACCTCCTTAAGCACTCTCTAATTAGATGTCCTAGGGCCTCCCAATTCTTAGTCCTTTAATACCTGTTTTTCTCCTTCTCTTATTCCATTTAGTTTTTCAATTCATACAAAACTGTATCCAGGCCATCACCCATAATTCTACATGACAAATGTTTCTTCTAACAACCCCACAATATCACCCCTTACCACAAAATCTTCCTTCAGCTTAATCTCTCCCACTCTAGGTTCCCACACCGCCCCAATCCCGCTCCAAGCAGCCCTGAGAAACATCGCCCATTATCTTTCCATACCATCCCCCAAAATTTTCGCCATCCCAACACTTTACCACTATTTTGTTTTATTTTTCTTATTAATATAAGAAGACAGGAATGTCAGGCCTCTGAGCCCAAGCTAAGCCATCATATCCCCTGTGACCTGCATGTACAGATCCAGATGGCTGGTTCCTGCCTTTACTGATGACATTCCACCACAAAAGAAGTGAAAATGGCCTGTTCCTGCCTTAACTGATGACATTGTCTTGTGAAATTCCTTCTCCTGGCTCATCCTGGCTCAAAAGCTCCCCCACTGAGTACCTTGTGACCCCCACTCCTGCTCGCCAGAGAACAACCACCCTTTTTCCTTTACCTACCCAAATCCTATAAAACGGCCCCACCCTTATCTCCCTTCGCTGACTCTTTTCGGACTCAGCCCGCCTGCACCCAAGTGATTAAAAGCTTTATTGCTCACACAAAGCCTGTTTAGTAGTCTCTTCACACGGACGTGCATGAAAGTTATGTTGTGTAAGTGCTCAGTTGCCTTTCTCTTGGTTCTCTTGGCGGTGATATCCTTATTTTCCTATAAAGAACTATCCCCTTCCCGAACCTCAGTTTCTGTCTTTGGTACCCATGGTGGGGATATGACTTAGGCCTGGCCAGTCAGAACATTAGATGCACCTGCCTCAGTCATCGGTCTAGAAATAATGATGTGACCTATACAGAGTCAATCAGTCAGACAATCAATGCTGGGATTGATGAGAGAGAGGCTACATCTCTCTCATTTACATATACATATTCCATGGTGTATAAGTAAACGATGTACATATTCACCATGGAATACTACGTGGTCATAAAAAAGAATGAGATTGTGTCCTTTGCAGAAACAGGGATGCAGATGGAGGCCATAATCCTAAGGAAACCAACACAGGAAGAAAAAAAACAAATAGTGAATATTCTCACATGGGAGCTAAACGTTGACTACACATGGACACAAAGATAGGAACCACAGACACTGGGGACTGCTTGAGCAGGGAGGGTGGGAGGGGAGCATGGGTTGGAAGGCTACCTATTAAATACTATGCTCACCACCTGGGTGATGAAATCATTCATACACCAAGCCTCAGCAGCACACAATTTACCCATGTAACAAACTTTCACATGTACCTCCTCAACCAAAAATGAATGTAGAAAAAAAAAGTTTCTCCATTTATAAAATACAGACAAGTGAATCTACTTCTTCTAGATTATAACAAGAAGCAAATGATATAATGTATGTGAACACACATAGTAAGCCCTAACACCACTGCATAGATGAAAGTGATTGAAATGGTGATAATTTCTCTAGTCCAGATTTTTCCAAGGCACTAAAGGTGGCTCTTCACATCCCCAAATTAGTCCCCGTGTGCCCTTTAGGCAGCAAAGGACACAATACAAGATGTGGGATGTGGCTCTCTAGACCAGGCAGCCTAGTCTCAGAGAGAGTCTCCACTGCTGCCTGTGCCAGCTCAGCAAATCAGCTCCAGGACTTGGCCCAGATTCCAAGATTCTTGCCTCTCAGCCCTCATTGGAGCTTCATGCACACTCAGACTTTGGTCCTGTGACTGCTGCAGCTGCTCCCCAAAGAACATCTTAAAATACAGTCTAGGCTAAGCAGGGGGGCAGCTTTGCATCTGCTTTCTGCCTCAACTAAGGGTCAAGGACAGTTAAATTTGAAAAGACCTTAGATTCTCTGATCTTGCCCAAACCTCAGCTTGCCTTTTCTCAGCAGTTATTCAGTTACTGAAGCCGAAAATCTGACATTCCTGTCTCTTTCCTTACCTGTCTACCTCTTGCCCGTTGGCAAATTCTGTTGGCATTACCTACAAATTGCCTCTTAATACAATTGCTTATTTCAGACTCATTGTTGTCCCCTACCACCAGCCAAGTCATCATCTTGCTTGGGTTGTTGTAATGCCTCTTAACTAGCCTCTGTGTTTGTAGTTTGTATTCTGTTCTCCAAAAGAAGCTAGAGAGTAGTCTTAAAATAAAATCAGCTCAGAGCTGCCTTCTGCGTAGAACACTGCAATAACATTCTATTGTAATTAGATTGAAGTCCACAACATTTGCTATGGTGGCCCCTGCCTCCCTCTCTGGTATCCCTCTATTTCCCTACCGTCTAACTACATTGGTCTCCTTTCTGGTCCTCAAACAGACCAAGCTTGTAACAACCTCATGCCTTTATACTCTACACTTTTCATTGCTCCAGCTTTCACAGGATGGGCACTCAGTGAGTGTTCATTATGGATGGATGGGTGGATGGTTGGATGGTTGGATGGATGGATGGGTGTATCGATGAACAGACAGAAAATAAAGTGGCTCCTATAACCTCTAAGATTTTCTTTTCAGAAATACCACTTTCTGTGGACGGGGAGTTTTTAGGAAATTGGATCAATAAAGTCAAGGGAAGTCAGAGGATTGAGAAATCCAATTTTTTAAATTAATTTATTATTTTTTATAATTCTTTTATTTGTTTTATGTTCCAGGGTACATGTGCAGAATACGCAGGTTTGTTACATAGGGAAATGTGTGCCATTGGTGGTTTGCTGCACTTATCAACCCATCACCTAAGTATTAAGCCCAACATGCATTAGCTCTTTTCCCTAATGCTCTCCCCCGCACCCTCCTCTGACAGGCCCCAATAAGTGTTGTTCCCCTCCCTGTGTCCACGTGTTCTCATTGTTCAGCTCCCACTTAGAAGTGAGAACATGCAGTGTTTGGTTTTCTGTTCAAGAAATCCAATTTTTAATAATGCTGAGAATGAGAGTCTAGATGTCAGGCAGCCCCTCAACTAGGCCTGGTAGTTTGGGGGAAAATACTGAGATCTTCCAAAGGAAAAATCAGAGACTATTCGAAAGAATGTTAAAGTTTAGGTAGGTCGAGATGGACTCAGGGACACAGATGCTGTCCCCAAACAGCACTTCTATTCCCCCTTACTAAACTATTAGGCTGCAACCTTGACAATGACAAGAGCTTCAGCACTTCTAAGAAGCCACTTCTTACTTCCCAATAAAACAAGTAGAAAATGCTGATCTCATTCTCATTGTCAGTTGCAGAAAGCAGCTCAAAATGAAGAATTATCTTGAGTTTGAGCTTCTACACTTTGTTATTTCTTTCTCTTTTCTTAAGTCTAACTTATTTTAAGTTGGAACATTTAACTGCCTTCTAGAAAAACCTTGGCTTAGGTCATAGACCACAGAGAGTAGTCCAGGATCACTAATACTGGCTTAGTAATTACTGGCTTCTGATAAATCTAGCAAAGATTTCACAAGCTCTCCCCACCCCTACCTAGCCTCTCACTATCTCTCCCCAAGTCGCAGAGAAGCTAGGAGAAGTTGCTAGATCTTCAGGATTGGATATTAAAGGAGTCCTTCAAATGGCAAAGCACCAGAGTTCTAAATTACCAAGTTAACTTCCTTTTTTCCCTTTGGAGATGGATGTTCACCTTTAACTCCCTAGAGTGGAATGAAATACTAAGTCCAAGGGCAGATACAGTGGGCTTTGAATTCTAACTCCACCCCTGTCTAGCTGAGTGGGCTTGAAAGAGTTAATTTCCTTCCCAGGGATCATTTGTGAGAGAATGATAATGGTAGGACATAAAGGAAGAAATAGGAGAAACCACTTGTAAAGGCACTCAACATAGTCCCTGGCACATAACATGTACTTTATTAATGTGCCTTCCTTCAACTCCAGTCCCAGTATCAAGTCCTCCTTTCAAAACCCAAGCATAAGCCCACCAGATACGTGGTCAGGTATAATAGAACAGCTCTTCCATTCCTAAGACAGCCTTACTGTCATTGTGGTTGGGACTTTCTGTCATTTCTTATCTACGGCTATTAATTAGTAACGTGAGAACCATATAGTTCAGAAACCAGACTGCTTGGATTCTAGGTTCATTTTGGCATTTATTTGCTACATAACCTGTGACAAGTTATATAACCTCTCTGTACCTCAGTCACCCCATCAGTAATAATGATACAACCATCGACATACAATTATTGTGAGGAACCCAATGAGTTATGTGCAAGAGGCTTCAAATGGTGCCCAGAACGTAGTAAGACCCATACATGAGTGAGTTAAGATATGGGACATCTTTGCTCCATGAAAGTCTGCTTTGCTGAAATGCTCTCCCCTGTTCATGTTTTCTGTCTTTTACTGGGAAGGTAACTATCCTTCCATAGCCCAGGGATATCAGTACACACTTGGGGTGAGGTAAGTTCTCCCCAGGGGTGGGGTTTAATGATGCAAAAGACACCTCTAGAATTGAAAGTCAACCCTTCAAAAGATAGAAGAAGGAATGCCTTGGGCTTTCTTGAACATCGATTTCAAGGCTTCCAGAAGTCTCAGCTGTGCTCATAGATTCTGTGCTTAGCTCAAGCTTGTCCAGCTCCCAGCCCACAGGCTGCATGCAGCCCAGGATGGCTTTGAATGCAGCCCAACACAAATTCTTAAACTTTCTTAAAACATTGTGAGGTCTGTGTGTGTGTGTGTGTGTTTTGTTTTTTTGTTTTTTTTTGTTTTTGCTCATCAGCTATTGTTAGTGTATTTTATGTGTGGCCCAAGGCAACTCTTCTTCTTCCAAACTGGTCCAGGGAGGTCAAAAGATTGGACACCCCTGGCTTAGCTGGTACCTGCCACAAAAAATAGATGTGGGGCAAGAAGGAGTTGGGGCCTCCAAATCTCAGAGAGCATGCCACATTTTGTAATTCAGGCTACCTAGCTTTGTGCTGATCTATGCTCATATCCCTCTCATTATTTTTAAGTTAGCCATACTAAGTGGAATTTGTCTTCTATGCAAACTTTACTCTGCAGTAAAAGCTGCTTTATTAGCAGAAGACTGAGAAGCCTGAGGCAGCATCTGGATTCACCAGAAAATGTGGCCATGATTGATGAGCTTCATCTGCCACATATTAAAGACTGGAGAGTGGAGACACGTGGGCCCACAGGCCTTGTACTCCCTTGATCTGTCCATTCCTGTTTCAGTTCTGACTTGACTCAGGTGCCTCATCAGAAGCAAAGAAGTAGCCAGACATAGATAACCCACAGGACCCAACAAAACGATAGGGACCTGTCTCTCCATAAAATAATGGTCTTATCTTACCATGCTTTTCAAATTAATCTTCTCACAATATTTATGATGTGTAAATTCTCAAAATATTTATGATGTATAAAGTCACTAGATATGTTGAGTCATTGATGGCTTTTCTCCACCTCAGCTTCCACATGTACCTTGTATTCCATGATCTGCACCATTCAAACAAAAATACATGGGGAGGTCAGGCACGCTGGCTCATGCCTGTAATCCCAGTATGTTGGGAGGCTGATGTTGGTGGATCACCTGAGTCCAGAGTTCAACACCAGCATGGCCAACATGACGAAACCCTGTATCTACTAAAAATACAAAAATTAGCTGGATGTGGTGCCCATACCTGTAATCCCAGCTACTTGTGAGGCTGAGACGGGAGAATCGCTTGAATCCGGGAGGCAAAAGTTGCAGCGAGCCGAGATTACACCACTGCACTCCAGCCTGGGCAACAGAGTGAGACTCTTTCTCAAAAAATAAAAATAAAAAAATAAAAAGTACATGGGGAAATTATTACAGGAAGAACCCGGGATATCAAATTCTTAGCTTCTAAGATTTAAGGAGCCACAGTGTAAGACTGAAACAAAAAGACAGAGAGCTCATTAAGAGCACACACTTTGCAGTTAGACTGCCTGACTTCCAATGCTGCCTCCACCCCTCACCTGGCACATAGGCAGGTTACTTAACCTCTCTGTACCTCAATCTTCTCATATGTCGGATGTGTAATAATAAGAGTACTTCCCTCAGAAGGATCATACAAAACATGTAAAACACTTGGAATAGTGCCTAGTACACAGTAAGTACACCATGAATGTTGTCTGCTGTGATGGTGGGAAAGAACACTGGACAAAACAGGGGACCTTGACCCTCAGGTCATGGACTGGCACCAGTCCATGGCCCTTAGGAACCTGGCCGCATAGCAGGAGGTGAGTAGAAGGCAAGCTAGCATTACGGCCTGAGCTCAACCACCTGTCAGATCAATGGCAACACTAGATTTTCACAGGAGTGCAAATCCTATTGTGAACTGCACATGCGAGAGATCTAGGTTGCATGCTCCTTGTGAGAATATAACCAACGCCTGATGGTCTGACCTGGACTAGTTTCATCCCAAAACCATCCCCCAAACTGTCCGTGGAAAAACTGTCTTTCACAAAACCCATCTCTGGTGCCAAAAAGGTTGGGGACCGCTGAGATAAAAGGGTTTTTTTTTGTTTTGTTTTGTTTGTTTGTTTGTTTGTTTGTACTGTCATGACTTTGTTAAAAAAAAAAAAAAGACTGAAAAAGAACAAAAATATTAGAAAGGTTGTAACAGAGTTTGATGCTGGCGGAATCTTTAAGAACAGCTCCATCACCCTGTCTCCCTCCTACCTCTCAAGTGAGCACCACCATCCCACATCTGGAGTTAGCACCAAGAATGTATAAGGGGATCTACAATAGACACAGAAATAGAAAACAGGGGAAAGGTATCAGAGACACTTTTGCTCCCTTCCAGGCACTGTGTTCACTCCCCAAGTGAGCACCCCAGAAACAAAGTGCATCCCCAAAGTGAACTCCTCACTGAGCCAGAGTGGGGAAGGAGTAGGCTGGGAAAGGGCCCGAGAGACCCCCCACTGGTTTCCTGTAGCCCCTGAGAAGTGGAGGGAGCATCCTGTCCTAATCTTGCCCGGGAGTCCAAGAAGGGCACAGTGAGGAGGGAGGAGAGAGCCCTCTGACCTGAACATGCCTCACACTAAAGGCAAAGAAAATAAAGTTGGCCATAATCAGGCTGTTGGCAACTCCACAAAGTTGTTTTGTGTGTGAGTTGTGGGTCTCTGGGAGGTTGGGGGTTTGAATGAGGGTTGGGGGAGTTTGGAGAATTGAGAGATTTAGAGTGTTCGAGGGAGACTGGGGGGAGGTTGGAGTTTGAGGGGCTGTTCTGTTTGCTTTCGTTTGCTGTAGTTCAATGCCTAGTTTGGAAAGCATTGAGTTTAGGCATAAGAGATATCAAGGTGGCAACGCCTGTTGCTGGTGGAACTGTGCTTCTCTATATTTTTCTTCTTGCTGCTCAACAGCTGCTTCATTCAGGTTCGCCCACCCCTTTGTGCACAGCCTTCCTTCTTCATGGGCTAGTTTCTCAAAGGCAAAAACCTTGTTCGTTTCTGGGATCCAGAGACTATGTGTCCATTTGGTCACTCAGAAGGCAGCCAGGCAGAAAGAAATCCCACTGTGAATGGACTGGTCCAGAGCCTCACTTTGTGACTACTCACCTCCCACTGCTCCACTTGGGAGTTAGGACACAGCAGCTACAGAAAAGTAAGCACGGTGCTAACTATGGTGTTCTCACCTCCAGCTGCATGCTCCTGAGCATGTCAGGCCACTGTGCTGACCCCAGTTCCTTTACCTGTGATACGTGAATATTAGTGAACATTAGTGAACATCAGATTACATGAGAGCAAATCTTCTCGAGAGCTCTAATAGTCCGTGACGTACTGGTTCATCCATTCAACTTACCACTCTGCTTTCCTCTTGCTGCTTCCTTTTCTCTTCCCCCTTTGACTCCTGCTCTTCCACGCAGCTGGGACTGGCAGTGATTCATGGCCCATCCCAGATAAAGCATTTTTCCAAACTGGACTTAGGAGAGGAGCTCCTGCTGGCTGCCCATGTCCCCTGTTGTCCATGGTGCCAATCATCACCATCACCATCATCATCAGCAGCAGCAGCAGCAGCAGCAGCAGCAGCAGCATTTGCAGAAGGACACTTTTAGAATGAGCCCTGGGCAGAGGAATAGGATTGCATAATTGCTGCGTTTTAATGAAGAAGAGAAGGGGAAGGAAGCAAGGGAGATGTTGGCACTGATGCATAGTTTTAATGAATTATTGAAGTAAGAATTAGCCAGGCTAATTTCTCATTTGCCACAGAAATATATGCAGGAGCACTGATACTCAAAAAAGATGCATTACTTTGAATGAATCAAATGGTTGGTTAAGTTAGAAGGCTGGTCAATTCAGTTAACAGGTGTGTGTGTGTGTGTGTGTGTGTGTGTGTGACAGAGAGAGAGAGAGTGAGAGAATCTAACTCATTTTTCTACAAATAGCTGATTTTTTTCTTCATTGACCAAATAAACAAATAATATACACGACCTTTAAAATTCTGTTCAAATGTTATTGACACCCTTGTTCAACAAGCCACCAGTGATGTCTTCCCCAAGAAAACTCCCATAATATTGTCTAAGTACCTTTCTCCTCATTTATTATTTCACTCTTGGAATAGAGGCATTTATAACATGGTTTATCTCCCTTATTGCCCTACAAGCTCCTGGAGGTCAGGGTCCATGCCCAGTTCATGTCTGACCCCTCCACGGAGACATGGCATAATGCCAAGAACATGGTAAACACAGCATGCATGTTTTTGAATGAATGAGTGAGTGGATGGGAAGCACAATGTGTATTCCTTTAGAAAATTGTTGAGTGCCTATTTAACTATTCATTTGTTCAACTAGTAGATACTGAAAACTTATCATGCGCCAGCTATTGCTCCAGGGACTAGTAATACAAGAAATAAATAAAAGAGAGAAGACTCCTGCCCAATAGGACTTACATTCTGGTCAACTGTAATTTTTCTTTAATGTCAAAATCTCAAAATGAAAAGTCAGTATGTTGCTTAGAAGACAGAGCATATAACATGTGGCATCAGTTTATGACTCCAGCAAATGCAACAGCTGTCTTCGACCTTCTTAAGAAAAGCAAAGCTTGTCCAAACTGGTTTCATAGCCTGTCAGTTTTGTGAATGAGCCACTCACTTCCAATTCCATTCAGCTAACAATGTTCACCATCAACTAGGTGCAGATTCTTAAGCTTGGATGGCAATGAAAGTGGCTACTAAAGAGCAATTCTGTGGCAGGCACTTTCCATGCAGTCCTTTATTTCATCCTCATGCCAGCCATGAGCAAAGCAGGAGACTGAGGCTCAGATAAATTGCATAACTTGGCCAGGCACAGTGGCTCAAGCCTGTAATCCGAGCACTTTGGGAGGCCGAAGTAGGCAGATCACCAGACCTCAGGAGTTAGAGACCAGCCTGGCCAACATGGTGAAACGCTATCTCTACTAAAACTACAAAAATTAGCCAGGTTTGGTGGCATGCTCCTACAATCCCAGCTACTCAGGGAGGCTGAAGCAGGAGAATCGCTTGAACTCAGGAGGCGGAGGTTGCTGTGAGCCGAAGTCATGTCACTGCACTCCAGCCTGGGTGACAGAGCGAGATTCTGTCTCACAAAAGAATAAAATAAAATAAAATAAAATAAAATAAAATAAAATAAAATAAATTACATAACTTGTCTATGGGTACAAATTATAGATGAACAAGTCAGAATTCAGATGTCCTGGTTCAAAAATGGTTTAACTATAAGCATTAGAAAAGAAAACACCTGGTATTACTGTGGTGGTTAATAGGAATGTGGACAATTTCATCTTTAAATTTTAAAAAAGCCAAATTATCTTTAAGGAGCATATCTTAATTTAAAATTTTTAAAATATGAACATTAAAGAGAAGTTTTAGTTATAATGCAGTGATGCTTCTGATGATGCTCACACCTAGAAAGCAATGTCTAAGGAAAGTCTTGGAAATGTTATAACAGCACCATTGATTGTGTGAGTTAGTACCTATCCACGGGACACTAGTCCTCTGGATGTTAAACAAACATTAGTCCATTTCTTTAAAGTCATACCTTGAAGACTTTTCCCCAGGTCTACCAAGAACAAGGAAATGGTGGGCCACTGGCTCAGGGTGACAGAATAGATGCAGAAATATGGTTTAGGTAGAGAAGAAGGAAAAATGAGGATTGTACCTAATTGCTGGTGCAATACTCCAGAGGAAACATGTGGTGCCTTAGAAATAGTACGAGTTGTGGCATCATAAACTAAATGGTCCTGGTGCTCAATTTCCTCACCTGTATAATAAGAACGGAAATATCCTATTTTTTATGATCCTTTAAAAAGTGACTAAACTGTCTGGCACATTCTGGATACTCTTTATGTATTTTCCTCCAAGCCAGTGTTGTCAGTTCTTTGGGGAAGAACAGGGATATGCACGTCCCACTCCTCACATCTTCCTGATCCTTTTGTAGAAATTCCTATTTTCCACAACCTCTGTGGGAAAAAGAAATGCTTCCCAGGAGAAAATGACCCAGCACTGCACTCACAACATCAGAAGTACTTGTTTCTTAAAACAAAAGGGGGGTGGGGGCAGCACTTTCTCTTCCAAAGAAAAAACACAATTGCCCTTGGTGTGACACATCCAGCATGCCAGACCTTGCAAAGTGGCTTTTGTGAACAATTTCTGGAAAAAATGAAGTCACTCACTCCTTTGACCCTGAAAGATGAAACTTAACTGTGTTTTACAGGTTCAAAAGATTCCCATTTCTACTCTGGCATTTTGCCTATCTCTTTAGAAAATGTAAGTGCCTATGAAGAGTTTCAAGTAACAACTCTCACTCAACCACCCTGTGAATTGACATGATGCTTTGTAAAAGAGTAAGCCTCGTCTGTCCCACGTTGAAGAAGCCAGGACCCCAGCTCTGGTAGCTCACCTGAGAGCAGCGGGACCATTAGAGGGTCAATTTCCTTCATCAGCAAGAGAACTTTCTCCAAAGACCCAACTTCTTGTCCCTGCCAGGATAATGCCTGGGAGATGCCCTCATCCTTGGCCATCCTTTGTCCCAAATATACACTTTTCCTTGCCCTTTATCTAATTAGAAGATTCCCACTCCCCAACTTACCCACATATTCTATATTCAAGACACAGTGGACATTCTCCCAAAAAAGGTGAACTCCTCCCTCCTCCACCACCACAATTTGCACCTACCATCTTTCTACAGATAATGCATTCTTTCTCTTCCTAGTAAACACCAACTTCTTTTTCAAGATCCACCTCATCCATCCATCACCTCTATGTCAAACCTTTCTCCAAACTCTCAGGTCAAATTAACTCTTCCTACCCTGGGCCCTCACAACTATTTGTTCCCTTATTTGAATTTTCATCCTCACTTTACACTATTCAATTTATAGAAAAGAAGGGCAGTTGAAAGAATGCCCTTCAGCTAACATATCTAAAAAAGCTGGAGGTAGTCTATCAAGAGCCATGAACTTCAATGATTTGGTCTCTTTTTCCATCACTGCTTGGATGAGTGGGAAGCAGAAACCTCAGTAAGTGCTTCCTCTGAACACTCAAATTTTCCCTTGTTGTATGAATTCTTCCAACGCTGAGGCTGGAGGAACTAGTAAGCTCATTTTGGCTCTTAAACTAGGCAATATCCTCCAACCTGATGTTCATCATGAATAAAGGGGTGTTTTGTTTCTCCATCTGCTGCCTGTTTTGTCTCATTTCTCAATTGGTTAAGAATTCAAGTGGGGAATGAGGAATGCTATATTTTGGAGTGCCTGAAGGAACTCTGACAATTGCATAGAGCTATTGGGGGTACCTGGTGTGTGAATTGCCTTAGCAGGGGTTTCTGCTTTGTTTCTCGATCTAGCATTTACTCCATTCTGCTTTATCTGCCTGTTACAGGGAACAAAGAAGAAAGGGTGACTAGGAGTAAAAATGATGAGCTCAGTTTGGAACAGGATGTGCCTGCATAAGCAGATCTAGAGCTTGTGGGATAGGTTGGTGCTGTGGACATAGGAGACATTGAGACATTGGTGCATGGGTGATAGTGAAAGCCATGAGGAGGAAATGGCATTCCCCACACAAAAGATATCCCAGACCTTTCCTCCAGTTCTGAGAGCCTCAAGGTTTCAACCTGGCTTCCTGGGGTGGCTGCCGTTTTTCCGTGACTTTTCATAATACTGACCTTGCTTCAGAATCCTATAGGTGATGAGCCTGCTGCTCTGTACTGTCACGGAAGACACATTTTCCCCATGCTCCTTCCTCATCTCTTTCTGTGATAAACCCCAATGAGATTCAAGGCCACATCCAGGACATTTCTGCAAACCTCCTGCAAGTCACTGATTAATTTTCAAGGCTCTTGCCAGCCTGTGCATACAAGAGCCATCTCCCCATGCCACTCCCTCCTCCCAGTCAGAGACATACCCAAAAGCTTATGTTCCTACAACAGTACCAGTGGTATAATTGTATTTTTCAAAGTTACGTAAGCCTCAGTCAGTAATAGTAGGCTGGCATATGGACAATGGTTTAGGAAGAAGAAATTATGGAAGTCAGAGAACTTTGGTAGAGATATAGAGAAAATAAACTGAAAGGATGAAATTGGTGGGGAATAACACAGGTTTAAAACTCAAGTCAACCAAAATTGAATGTCTTCTTTGTGACCTCAGAATGTTCCTGACACTACTCCAACCCAGAAAACATTACTGTAAAATGGGGATGGGGAAAAAGGCAACCTCTGCCTCCTAGGTTCAAGCGATTCTCCTGCCTCAGACCCCCTAGTAGCTGGAATTAGAGGTGACCACCATCACATCCAGCTAACTTTTGTATTTTAGTAGAGATGAAGTTTCACCATGTTGGCCAGGCTAGTCTCAAACTCGTCACCTCAAGTGATCTGCCTGTCTCAGCCTCCCAAAGTGCTGGGATTACAGGAGTGAGTCAGGTAGTTCTTCATAGAAGTGTGAGAATGGACTAATACAGAAAATTATTATCAGAGAAGTAGGACATTGCTATGAAAATATCTGAAAATCTGGAAGTGACTTTGGAACTGGGTAGTAGGCAGAAGTTGGAACAGTTTGGAAGGAACAGAAAAAGACCAGAAGATGAGGAAAAGTTTGGAACTTCCTAGAATTGTTGAATGGTTGTAACCAAAATACTGACAGTAATATGGACAACGAAGTCTAGTTTGCGGTGGTCTCAGATGGAGATTAGAAACTTATTGGGAATTGGAGTAAAGGTTACTCTTTCTATGCTTTAACAAAGAGACTGGCGGCATTGTGCCCCTGCCTTAGAGATCTCTGGAACTTTTAACTTGAGAGAGATGATTTAGGGTATCTGGC
This sequence comes from Pan troglodytes, assembly GCF_028858775.2. NCBI lineage: Eukaryota > Metazoa > Chordata > Mammalia > Primates > Hominidae > Pan > Pan troglodytes. The sequence goes on from NC_072405.2 coordinate 142,028,799, forward strand.
AGAAGAAATTTCTAAGCAGCAAAGTGTTCAAGATCTCGCCTGGCTGCTTCTAAAAGCCTGCACTCATTTTATAAACAAAGAAATGACCTGTAACTAGAATTTATATTTAAAAGGGAAGCAGAGCATAAAAGTTTAGAAAATTTGCAGCCCAGCCACGCAATAGAAAAGAAGAAAACATTTCTGGGGAGGAATTCAAGGTAGCAGAGAAATTTGCATAAGCAGAGAAATTTGTATAAGTAGAGAAGAGCTGAATGTTAATAGCCTAGACAATGGGGAAAATGCCTCCAGGGCATTTCAGAGACCTTTATGGCAGCACCTCCCATCACAGGCCCTGAGGCCTAGGAGCAAAAAAATGGCTTCATGCGCCAGACCCAGGGCCCTGCTGCTCTGTGCAGCCTCAGGACATGGCACGCTGCACCCCAGCCACTCCAGCTCCAGCCATGGTCAAAAGAAGCCAACATACAGCTCAGGCCATTGCTTCAGAGGGCACAGGTTCCAAACTTTGGCAGCTTCCATGTGGTGTTGGGCCTGTGGGTACACAGAAATCAAGAGTTGAGTTTCGGAGTCCTCTGCCTAGATATTAGACGATGTATGGAAATCCCTGGATGTTCAGGCAGAGGTCTGCTCCAGGGGTGAAGCCCTCATGGAAAACCTCTTCTAGGTCAGTTGAAGGGGAAATGTCAGGTTGGAGCTCTCACACAGAGTCCCCATTGGTGCACTTCCTAGTGGTGCTGTGAGAAGAGAGCCACCATCCTCCAGACCCCAGAATGGTAGATCCACTGACAGCTTGCACCATACACCTGGAAAAGCTGCAGGCACTCAAAACCAGTTCATGAAAGCAGCCTAGGTGGCTGTACCCTGCAGAGCCACAGGAGTGGGGTGCCCCAAGGCTTTGGTAACCCACCCCTTCCATCAGTGTGGCCTGGATGTGAGACATGGAGCCAAAGGAGATTATTTTGGAGCTATAAGATTTAATGACGACCCTGCTGGGTTTCAGACTTGCATGGGGCCTGCAGCCCCTGGTTTGGGCCAATTTCTCCCTTTTGGAATGGGAGTATTTACCCAGTGCCTGTACCCCCATTGTATCTTGGAAGTCACTAACTTGCTTTTGATTTTACAGGCTCATAGGAGGAAGGGACACACCTTGTTTCAGATGAGACTTTGGACTTGGACTTTTGAGTTAATGCTGAAATGAGCAAAGACTTGGGGAACTGTTGGAAAAGCATGATTGTGTTTTGAAATGTGAGAAGGACATGAGATTTTGGAGGGGCCAGGATTGGAATGATACAGTTTGGCTCTGTGTCCCCACCCAAATCTCAGGTTGAACTGTAATCCTCAGTGTTGGGAGAGGGATGTGGTGGGAGGTGATTAGATCATGGGGGTGAATTTCCCCCTTGCTCTCCTCATGATTATGAGTTCTCCTGAGATCTGGTTGTTTGAAAATGTGTAGAATTTCCCCCTTTTCACTCTCTCCTGTTCCACCATGGTAAGATGTGCTTGCTTCCCTTTCACCTTTCTGCCATGATTGTAAGTTTCCTGAGACCTCCTACACAAGCTTCCTATATAGCCTGTGGAACTGTGAATCAATTAAACTTCTTTTCTTCATAAATTATGCAGTCTCAGGTAGTTCTTTATAGCAGTGTGTAATGTGTATAGACTAATACAGGATGTAAGAAGGGGACCTTCTTTACTTCCAGTCTCCTGGGCTAAGCTGATCTGCTCAAGTCTTCCTTTGGATGGACAGTAAAGGCCTGAAATTTCCTGTACTGCTGAGTTTATAAAGTAGTTCAGCATTACTGCATGTAGCAGGCTGGGAGTTTCCTGAATTAGAAGACCCACCTCTCTGCATAGGCAGGCTCCAAGCTATGGATGTGGAGAAAAAGTAGATACCCTACTTTGGCCTCACGACCACATTCTCCAGCACGGTTTACTATGAAGCCAGTAGTATGAGGCTGAATAACATTTTCTTATCTTCTTCTTATTGTTTTCCTTTGATCCTGATTCAGCTACCATGGATTTCTACTTGATTAGGTTAAAATAGTGGTTCTCAAACTTGAGCATGCATCAAGATCATCATCTGGAGGGCTTATCAAAACACTGATTGCTTAGCCCCACTCTGACAGTTTCTGAATTAGGATGTTGCAGGTGGGAGTCTGAGAATGTATATTTCTAGCAAGTCCCCAGGTGAGGCTGATGCTCCTGGTCCAGAGAACACACTTTGAGAACCATTGGATTAAACACAGAAAAGGGAAAAAGGAATGGCAATAACTTTCATTAAGAGTCACCATACTTATAATTTTTTGTTGAATGGTATATTCCTCCTACGTTCCAGGAGGGCAGTGATCTTGTCTATATTACTCACAATTTTGTCCCCAGTGCCAAGAGCAAAGTAGGAGCTCAATGATTATGTATTAATGAGCTAGAACACCTGTCCTTACTAATAAGACAATCTTTTACACAGAATACTGACCCTGCCACATGGCAGTGAGGTGTTATTACATGGTATTTTACTGTGAGGTGCAGAGGCTACAGATTGTAAAACTTAAAGAGTGCCCTCTCCTCAGAGTCGTAACCTGTTCTCATGGGCACTATTGCCCCAGTGTGTTTATTTTCATTAAGACCTGCCCTGGGTGAAAACTGGGAGAGGGGCAGAGGGACAGAAAATGTTTACTTGCTTAACCAGTCAGGGAGGAGGATCTGAGCAGTCCTTTCTTCTTCCAGCCCTAGGTGGGAAAACAGTGCTCTGTGGTAATTGCTATTAAAGCCCAAGGCAATAATGTGCCTTGTAAATTATCCGCAGGGTTGCTAACAACTAGGAATGCCCTGATTGCTCATTGGCTTGTTCAGAATACATTGGAATGCAGCTCAAGCTCTGATGAAGGAGTGATCTCAGAAATAAATCAAATTTGGTGCAGGAAGCCACATCTATATTTCATATGCCTGCCTCTGCAGGGATGCCTCAGTAATTGGTTTAAAAATATCTGTGACATCTGTTGATTCTTCTGCTTTTAAGGTTGAATCTTTGTCTTTTTTGCAAAGGACTACGATGCAAAGCAAGAAAGGGAAAGAAGATGTTGCTGCAGCTATGTGACAAAGGCCTTCGTCCCTGCCAGCACTCACAGCTCAAACAGATTTGCTGGTCAGTCTAGCCTCATACAATCATCTCTCCCTCAGACCCTTGTGAAAAGGAAACAGTCTATGAATAAGTACATGGCATGCCTACACACGCACATTTGCTGGGTACACATGTCAATCATCTCACAGCATTGAAATATGAGTGTTTGGTAACTCCAAATTTTGACATAAGTATCCCAGAAGTGATGGCTCCCATAAAACACACAAACAAAGCCACATCTGTATTTAGCATTTTCAGCTGGGAAAGTCTTCCTGGAATGCATACTATTGCAGCCTTGGCTCAGTAAAGTCAGTTGTAAAAAGAAGATAGTAACAGAATCTACCCTACAAATATTGTTATGAGAATTAAGGGAGAAACATATAAAATATATAGACGTATAAATAAAGACTCTATAAATATGACCTGTTATTGTTGTTATTCATATCACTGCCCATGTGATAAAAGGACATACAAGGCCCACAGCATCAGTGAGATATATCAGGGAAGTAAGTTTGGGTACCTAAGGTGCAGCTCCTTCCTGACACACACTTCATGCTGCAGCTTCTCTTTGTATTTTATCACTTCTGCCTGGAATGCCTTCTTCCTTTCCAGGATTCACCTATGTTCTTTTTGTCCAAAATAAAATGTAGGGGTCACCATCTCATTAACCTCCCATCACCCCATCCCTATCCAGAGCGGATGCTCTGCTTTGAGCCCCATCAAAGTCCCAGAACACCATCAGAGCATTTCCACACTGGATGATCTTTGTCTGTTTGCTGGTTTGTCTCTTCCTCTAGACTGTGAGCATCCTCAAGTATAAACCTAGTATTATTGCCTATCTAATTTGGAACAAAGTAGACATCCAAGCAAGATGTGACTAGTGAGTAAACAGAAATTAGCAGGATCAGCCACTTGTCTCTTTTGCTAATTTCTCAAAAAAGGATTTAAAGGAAAATTAAATGCCATACAGGTAGAATTCACATTGACAAAGGGGGATTGCATTTTGGTGTAAATATGAGTGAGAATTGTGGATAGGTTGATAAGTATACAGGGCTTTGAAGTCAGCTCTGGATTCTATATCTGGCTGTGTCACTTGGGCTGCATGACCTTGGTCATGTTACTTAACTTCTCTAGGCCTGTTTTCTCATCAAAATAAGTACATAACTCTCAGAGTGAGTAAAAATAAATAAAATTGGTGCTATGGGCTGAATTATTTTCCTCAAAATTTCATATATTGAAGTTCTAACCCTTGATGTAACTGTATTTGAAGATAGAGCTTTTGGGGGTAAAATGAGGTCATAGGGTGGGCATCTGTATTAGTCAGTTTTCATGCTGCTGATAAAGACATACCCAAGACTGGGCAATTTACAAAAGAAAGAGGTTTAATGGGACTTAAAGTTCCACATGGCTGGGGAAGCCTCACAATCATGGTGGAAGGCAAGGAGGAGCAAGTCACATTTTACATGGATGGCAGCAGGCAAATAGAGAGAGCTTGTGCAGAGAAACTCCTGTTTTTAAAACTATCAAATCTCGGGAGACCCATTCACTATCACAAGAACAGCACAGGAAAGTCCTGCCCCAATGATTCAGTCATCTCCCACTGGGTCCCTCCCACAACATGTGGGAATTATAAGAGCCACGAGATGAGATTTGGATGGGGACACAGAGTCCTAATCCAATATGACTGGTGGCCTTACAAGAAGAGGAAAGAAGAGCAGAGCTCTCTCTCTCCAGCCACACTTACCCGTGAATGGCCACAGCAAGAAGATTGCCATGTACAAGCCAGGAAGAAAGGCCTCACCAGAAACCAAACTGGTCTGAACTTTGGACTTCTAGCCTCTAGAACTGTAAGAAAATAAATTTATGTTGTTTAAACCACCCTCCTTGTAGTATTTTGTTATGGCGGCCAAAGCTGACTAATACAATTGGCATATGTAAAGGGATTCACACATAATCAATACCATATTGAACAAAGTAACCTCCAACAAATGTTGGTCTTTCATATCATTTTAAATTGTGTTCGACTTGTTGATGCGACTATGTAACTCCAATGTTTATAACAGAGTGTAGTTGGAAACTAGTGTAAAATATAAAATATTACTTACTTTGCCCAGTATAAAAATTGATCTACTTTTTTGAGCAAGGTCAACATGTACAGTCAATGCATGATGTTCACATCAGTGCATAAAACTACATAAAAAGAAACTGATCAATCACTTAAGATATAACTTCTCCCACTGATAACAAATGCTTCCTTCACTAACATTTGCAAGCATGGTAGTTGAGCAATGTAACTGACTAATGGTTTGCTTTCCTTTCTCTTTCCCTACCATTGGCCACCATCTAACAGGCTGGCCTGGGCAGCCAGAGTGCAAGTCCTCAAACTTGTCTTCATAGTGAATTTTCTGGAGGAACTTTAAAATACCATGGCTTTGGGAGGCTGAGGCAGGTGGATCACTTGAGGTCAGGAGTTTGAGACTAGCCTGGCCAAACTGGTGGTCTCTGTCTCTACTAAAATTAGCCAGGTGTGGTGGCATGTGCCTGTAGTCCCAGCTACTCCAGAGGCTGAGGTTTCACTGGTGGCGAAACCCTGTCTCTACTAAAAATAAAAAAATTAGCCAGGTGTGGTGACACATGGCTGTAGCACCAGCTACTCAGGAGGTGAGGCAGGAGAATTGCTTGAACCCGGGAGGTGGAGGTTGCAGTGAGCAGAGCTCATGCCACTGCACTCCGGCCTGGCCAACAGAGTGAGACTCCATCTCAAAAACAAACAAACAAACAAACTACCATGTCCTGGGTGTCACCCCCCAGAAATGCTAACTTAATTGGTTAGTGGTAGATCTGAACATTGGGAGTGTCTAAGACCCTCCCCAGGTGATACAAATATGCAGCCACATTTGGGAACCACTGAGCAGGGGGTTGGCAAGGTCAATAGTCTATATTCTCTGTTAATTGACCAGTCTGTTGCCTGGCCAATGTCAACCATTGGAAAACTGGGGCTTTTTTTCTTGGCCTAAAGAAAGATCTGAATGTTCTCAGTGAGAAGCACTCAATGTGCCATCTTTGTAAGCTTAAGTTACTCAAGTTCTCTGAGTTGCACCTTCTTTATCTGTAAATTGAGGTTAGCAGTACTCACGTCCTCAAGTTGTTGTCACTAACAGCAATAGAGTAACTAAAGAGTCAGGCTCAATATTTGTTTCAGCCACAAGTCTGAGTGCTCTACGCATTTTATCTCATTTGATCTTCACTACAACCCTAAGGAGTAGGCATCATTGTCATCCCCATTTTGCAGGTAAGGAAGATAAGTTGCAGCTAGAGCAGGAATCACAGTCTAAGTATTTCACAGCAGGTATGTGATAGAGATGGCACTGGGACACAAGATGGCCTGTGCCCAAATCTCCATTCTTAACCCTTATTCTCCACTGCCCTGGGTCATTAGGAAGCCTCAGGAGATGACATCCCTTAAGTTCTGAGCACAGGGCCAGGAACACAGGAGAACATGAATACTTACGGTTCCCTTTCCACTCCTTAGAGCTCATTAAGGCAAGGCAACACCAAGTCATACCCTTGGTCCGTGCTTAATGTCCAAGCCATACTCCAGAAAGCATTAGACCCTAACAAAAACAGGTACAGGACCATCAGCAAGAGAACAACACAGAAGAGGTGACTAACCCAGTATGGGATTAGTACCACTTTAACCAAGAGCTCTCTTGAGTAGGCATCAACACCAGGCCCCGGTCCTTGGCAGCTGTGGCCAGGGACAGCCTGGTACATCCACACCTGCCAGTACCTCAATGGTTGCAAGGAAGGGCACAAGGGACCCAGACACATCCCCGTGTTCTCAAGTCACTTTACTTTCTCATGCAGAGACAGAGGATGCACTGTGAAGCAACAGGGAAAAAGCTTTGACTATACAGGTGGCTAAAAGAAAAACAGAAAATTGTGTTCATGTTATAAGAACATTGTTATAGGAACAAATACTGCATGCATATGGATTAGAACAGGCAGGGAACAGGGATAAAAGGAAGCTGACTTATTAGGGTGGCAGATTGTCAGAGAAGGTTTTCATTTTTGTTAATGTGCCCCTAACGTTGTTTGTATAATAAATAATAAAATAATCATGATTTCTAGTTATAAAAGAGTCATCAAGAGAACACTGAGATAGCAGAATCTCTTGTCACAGACTGCAATTGTATCAGAAACCAGAAAGAGAATGGAAAGTGGTAGAAAGAGGCAGCTGCCCAAACTCAAAAACACAGATTAGTTTTATTCTCCCATCCCTTTTGCTCCAGCCCTCCTCTTTTTACAGAAGCTTAGAAAGCACATATGTCATAACTGCATTTTTCACAAATATACATCTATGTGTACACATACATGCATATATAAATACATATGTAACCATAGATATATATGTATAGATAGATGCATGCATATGTATAAATATGTGTATATAGATATAGATGCACACATATGTGTTTATAAAACTAAGAGAATGCTATATACACTGTTTTATAATCTTTTTCACTTAATACTATGCCATGATTATTTCCAGATGAAATCAAATGTTCAGATGCTAAGGCATTTTTTAATGGAAACATAACATTCTGTGTACTGCAACTATTTCATAAATCTCCTGTTTTGGAACCTGGAGAAAGTCATAACTTTTCACTATCATAAGTAATACTGAAATGGATAACTCATTTGTCCCCTTGAAAGAAGTGCTTAGATATAAGATTTCTGGGTTAAACCATACGGCTTTGATATATATATCACAAAATTTATCTCCCCAAATATATGAATTTGTATACCCACCAGCAGTATATGGCAGTATTTTTAACTCATCACACAAACTGAGTATTCACTTTTTTTTTTAATTTCTTAGGTTAAAATTTTCTTTGATTTTTTTTTTTTTTTTTAGATGGAGTCTTACTCCGTCACCCAGGCTGGAGTGTGGTGGTGTGATCTCAGCTCACTGCAACCTCCACCTCCTGGGTTCAACCAATTCTCCTGTTTCAGCCTCCCGAGTAGCTGGGACTACAGGCGCCTGCCATCATGCCTGGTTAATTTTAGTAGAGAGAGGGTTTCACCTTGTTGGTGAGGCTTGTCTTGAAGTCCTGACCTCAGGTGATTCACCCGCCTCGGTCTCCCAAAGTGCTGGGATTACAGGCGTGAGCCACTGCGCCCGGCGTCTTTGTATTTTTGAAACTGAAGTTTAATTGCCTTTGAGTCTGATCATTCACTATTTGTCATTTGTATTTCTTTTGTTAATTATCTGCTCACGCTCTAATGTCATAATGGAAATTTAATGGATTAACATATAACACCCACTATCACCTGCCTGAGTTTGGAATCAATTGCATTGAACAAGAGTCAAGTATTCTGGGGTCAAAATGTGAGCTTCATTAGTGACAAAGCTGTTTAGAGCATGTGGCTTAGCTATGTAGGCAGGTGGGCTTGCTAAAACTTTGCCTATACAGGAGACAGATATTTATTCACCGAGTTCCTTCATAGCTGGGCCATTGCTGGCCACCCTGGACAGGGGCAGGGCCTTTAGACTAAGATGACTGCCTGGCCCCAGAGAACAGGAGAATGCACCCTCACTGGTGTTGAGCATAACTCAAGGAAGAAACCCTAAGGAGCTGAGCCAAGCTCATTAAATATCACACACATTTTCTCATGGACAACCATAAGCAAAGAATGGAAACAGTGGCCAGGAGTGTTTCCCTGGGGAAGTAGCTCCCCAAGAAAACATGAGTGTTGAGAAAAACATGGTTTCCCAGTGATTAAAATAGTGGATTGGCACTCCACTTCCTTTGGATTGTCTTCCTGGGGTGCAGGGTGTAGATATCTAAATACTACATGGTACAAACAATTGTACAGCTGGGGCCCTGGATATGATTTGGGTTAGATGCACTTGTCTGCAATGTGGAAGGTGGCAATGGAGTGGAGCCCATTTCTGCTGCTGCTTCTCTTTCTGTGGGCACCATTCTGGGCAGGTCTGATTTTTTTTTCCAGCGGCTTCTTGACCATACATGGGTGGCATAGGCCTCAAGCCCGTATCCGTACGGACAGTTTCCTGATTTAATAGATGCCTTCCTTGTCTTTCTGGCTTCCTATTTATGGAAGAGCAAGTGCAGAGCCTGCAGGTGGAGCACCAGCTTCTCAATTCATCAAGAGGTTTTCAGGTCAAAAATGAGGCAGTGGCTCCCGGGTGACCAAGTTCTCTGAGGTAGTCCTGAGAGCTCAACCAAGAGGCAGCTTCCTCAGCCTCTCTATTGATCCCAAAAGCCATTTAGTAAATAGCATTTGATTCATATCTGCTTAGAGAACCTAGACTGAATTCTGATCTCTGCAAAACTAAGCCCTAATTTTTGAACTCTCAACATTAGTTAGTATCAATAATGATTTAAAATAAGCATAATAATATCAGGACCACTATAAAATTGTTACTATGTGCCAAATATAATGCAATATATATTATTTCATGCAATTCTCAGAAGAATCCTATGAGATTAATAACTCTTGTTATTCCTATTAGTAAGACATAGATTATGTCAGATGTTCAGGGTCTGCTAGGTAGTGAAGAGCAAAACCAGACCTAGATTTCAGATCTGTCCACACCTGCAGTCTGAGTCTTGATCCACTGCTAGGTGTTTGGCTCTTTCTAGTGACACACAAACATGTCCAGATTTCTTTTAAAAAAGATTTTGCTTGTTTGCAAATATCTGGAAAGGCCTTTCCCCCCATCAAATGCATGCTGTTATTCAAGGCAAATCTCTATCATTCTACACCAGCCAGGCCTCAGCACAAACAGACAACAGTCCCCTGAATCCCTCACCAAATATTCTGGAAAGGAAGAAAAGAGGAAACGAAATACAGAGTGATGGAAGAAAGGGTGGAAAGAATTTAGTAGAACTGTTGTGTTAGAAATTCTGTTACCAGTTTAGCACCATTTCTACTCCTTTTTATTCTCTATTTCACAAGGGGCTGGAAGCCTGGGAGCTACATTTCCCAGAATTCTTTGTCACCAGAGTTATGCTATAGATTTTGCCAGTAGATGCTGGAAAAGGTGAGAGGCAGAAGCCATATTATTGTTTCTCTTTGTCAATCAAATATATGCACAGATGTTAGCACATGAGAGATTTTACAGAAATCTCCTTTCTCCTACAGATCACTTGCTTTATTGCTGCAAGCAGATATAATCATTGGTGACAGTTTCCTACAATTTCAAATTATTTGATAGCTGTGATTAAAACTGAGTGTCAGCAGCTTTTCCTGACCTTTGCTCCTCCAGTACTTTCAGTCACTTTATATGTGACTAATTCTCTGTATTAAGCTACTTTACATGTGAAATACCTGGAGACATCTCTGTTTTCATGAAGGATGGATCAGTGTTATCTTCCCAGATTTATCACCAGACTTACCACTGCAATGGGGATCAGGGCTTCAACATATGAATTTGAGAGATGACACAAACATTCGGTCCATGACCCTTGCTTTCTGTGTTCCTAGCTCTGCCCTGGAGCTGGGCATTTCCTCCCTCTGGGCCTCAGTTTCCTCACATATTAGATGAGGGGGTGGACTTAGCTGAATCTGAAGTCCTTTCCAGCTCTCACATGCTTTGAGCCTATAAAACACCATTCACACTAGAAAAGTGTCTTCATGCCTCTCTCTCTCTCTGTCTCTCTCTCCTAACATCCCAAGGCCAAAGGGGTTTCATTTATCTGGCAATAGCGGGTTCCACACTGAGGAACAATTTTTACTGGTGAAATTGTATCGAGAACCGTGAAAAAGAAGTGAACATCAGATACACTCAAAGGTGCCAGTTCATCCCGATTCCATTTCCCCCAGAAATTGACTTAATGTCCAGAACCATTTCAGTTAATGGCTACATGTCTATTGCTTGCTCTCCAGCGAAAGCAAATAACTATCCCTGGATTTGTTCTTCACTGAGTCCTGAAAGGTCTGAACAGGCCCAGGCAAAACATCGGAGTAACTGTGGAAAACTGCATTGCTAATAACTTACTTTCATTGCAGGAAGAATGCAGCATGAGAGAGGAAACAGAGCCCTGTGGCTTTCCTGGACTAGATTCAAGTCCTGCTATCTTCGTCACCTCAGGCTGCCATAACAAAATATCACAGACTGGGTGCCTTAAACAGCAGATACTTATTTCTCACAGTGTTGGAGTCTTCAAAGTTCAAGATCAAGGTATAGGCAGCTTTGGTTCCTGGTGAGGGTCCACTTCCTGGCTTACAGATGGTTGCCTTCTTGCTGTGTCCTCGATATGGTGGAAAGAGAGGGAGCCCAGGTCTCTCGTCCTCTTCCTGTAAGAATACCAAGCCCATCGTGAGGCCCCCACAATCACGACCTCATCTGAATCTAGTTACCTCCCAAAGGCCTCGCCTCTAAATACCACTGCTTTGGGGATTAGGGCTTCATATGAATTTGGGAGGTGATGCAAACAATGGGTCCATGGCACTTGCTTCTCTCCTCCTAACTGTGCCTCAGTTTACATGTCACTTCTTCAAGACATCTTTCTAGAACATCTCCTTCATTCTAATCTCAAAACCCTTGTATTTTCCTTATGTTATTTCCTACAACATAACTGTTTCCTGGGTGATAGTATTTATGTAGCTCCCTCAACAGGACGTAAGCTCCATGAAGGCAAGAGCATGTACATCTCATGAAGATTGTCACCCAGAACCCGATACAATGGGGCACAGTGGTGTTTATTAAATCTAAGATAAAGAGTTAATAAATCTAAGATAAAGAGATAAAGAGTCAAATAAAGCTTTGAATAATGTGGTTAACCTTTATGAGCCTCATTTTCCTTGATAATAGCTACCTCACACTGCTGTGATGAAGGTTACATGCAGAAATGTACGTGGAAAGGATTAATTAGCAATTCGAAGGGCAGCCTGCGGTAGGGGAAGGTCTAGTTCTTTGAAGACAAGTAGACTTGGTTTTAATTCCTGCTGCTCACTGACAGCAGTGTGACCTCAGTAAGTGCGTTTAATGTCTCTGAGGCACTGCTTATTTTTTCTATAAAATGGGAACATTAGTGCGTAATTCACAGCATCATGGTCAGGGTGCAATGCAATACCTAGCCCGGCACCTGGTTCATAGAGGTGCTCTGTGAACATTTGCTCTTGCTGGTAGAGGCAAGCCACACAGGTGTGCAAGCATTAATCTCATCTCAGAAGGGAGCACCGGGCTTGTTATTAGACTCAGAAGGTGCAGGTCGTTCCTCAGCTTCCCACATAAATGGAAACACCCGCCAGCATCCCAGCTGTCCCCATTTGCTGGCAATGTTGTGGCTTCCTTAGGAAAACAAAAACAAGGCAGGATTGTCGCGTTGCCTCCATTAATCTGCTTCGGCAGTCGGAGTACCGTGGTGTTCCCAGGACCAGCACAGTGACTCATGTGTCAGCACTAGCAAGGGGGCTAAACCTGGCAGTAATAAAAATGTGACAAGCTCTCACCCCTGCAGTGAGGGGTGTTTAAAAACAAAACTCCTACATATCTTCTTGAGGTGCAGGCGCTGCTATTTCATCATTTATGTGACAAAAAGAAAAGCTCTCTTGCAGAGGATGAAAGGAATGTGCCAAGACTTCAAGATTCCCTCATCTGACCGCTAAGATCCCCTCAATCTTGAAATTCCCTAAGTCCAATAGGTCCGTGCCAGGTCGTTTTAGGGGTCCATTGCTTGCCCTTTCTCACTCCTGCTGTCTTTGTTTCCTCTCCCACAGTAGAAACCCACCTGCTCCAGAAACCATGGTCCTACTACTGACCATATGCTGAACTCACAGTCGTGCTTTTCTTTGCAACACTCTGTCATTGGTATTAACTTCAATTTGCAAGTCAAGATATAGGAGCCTAGAGATGTGAAGCAACATGCCAGGGTTCAGAGCCACTAGGGTAGTGCAGCCAGGCTTGAACCAAGGACTGTCAGTTCCATACTCTAGTAACCATTATGCTAAATTCCTGCCTATAGTAGTTGACCCAGTCATGTGACCCATGCCTTAGGATCATTCACTGGGTTTTCTGGCATTGTTCAAGCATGGAACTGGAGTCATACTGCCTGGATTCACTTCCTGATTCTGCTACATACAAGCTGGGCAAACTTAGTGAGCTTCTTAAACTCTCTAAGCTTCATTTTCCTCCACTTCAAAAACCCAACTTCACCAACATAAAATGCAGATTAAATAAGATAGTGCATATGAAAGGCTCAACGCAGTGCCTGCCATATAGTACTTATAGTACTATAGTAAGTGCCAGCTATTTTACTTAGCTTTATTTTACTTGACTTAAGTACTTAGTAAGTGCCAGATATTTTATTATGTCACTGTATTATTGTGTCGTCATTATTTAATCTTCTCCCTTTTCCAAATTCCAATTAATTAACCCATCCAAGCTTTTTTCCCCTCTCAGCTGTCATAATGCAGAGAACTTAGTTTAGGAATGCCCCATTCAAATGCAGTTTCTTTCTAGAATGGAAGAATTGCCCACTCACCCAGTCATTGTAGAGGTTTGTCAGGCTCCCCTGGAGGCCACACAGTGGATTAGAACATTATGGAGTTTGCAGCTGGACAGAGCTAGTTTTGACTCTGACTCTGCATTCAGCAGGGAGGAAGCCTTTAGCCTTTCTGAATCACAGTTACTCCATTTATAAAATTTACTCATTTAACAGATTTTATTCTTATTGGGAACAACATTAAATGCAAAATGCTGAACAACATAGAGATCCTTTCCTCAAGAACTGTATAGTCTGACAGGAAACGCCTCCTTTGAATGCTGGCTGAGAGGATCAGAAAACATGTCCACCTCACCCATAGCAGGTTCTCAAAGCAGAGTAGTTCCACTTTTTACTGTTTAAATCATCTACACCCACAGAGCCAGGGTCATCCTGGAATTAGCTCACTGTGCCACTATGGTTTTCCACCATGCCATCTCTGACCTCACCTCCATAATATCATGCATCACATTATATATTTAATTATATGTATAGCTGTCACTAGTTTTTCAATGTTTGCCATATGTCAGAAGTTGTCCTAAACAACATGGCACAAATCACTTCTCTCTTCCCCTTTTTTTCTTTTTTTGGGGGGAAGAAGCATTTGGAAGTTTATTGCCAAATAGCTTCGGTAGCTCAGGCTTTTTGTAGCAATTATCTTTTTTTTTTCTTTAAACACTTATTATGGTAAAAACACATAACATTACATTTATTATCTTAACAATGTTTAATGTACAGTTCAATAGTATTTAAGTATATTCTCATTGTTGTACAACAGATCTCTGGCACTTTTCATCTTGCAAAACGGAAACTCTATATTCATTAAACACTAATTTCTATTCCTCCCTCTCAGTCCTTGACAACCACCTCTCTACTTCTGTTGCTATGATTTTGACTACTTTGTGTACTCCATATGAGTGGGATCCTATGGTATCTGTTCTTTTGTGACTAGTTTGTTTTACTTTGCATAATGTCCTTAAGGTTCATCCGTGTTGTTAGCATGTGGCAGGATTGCCTTCTTTTCAAAGCCTGCATCGTATTCCATTATAGGTATAAACCATATTTTCTTTTTCTAACTTTTTTATTTGCATAAATTTAGGGGTTACAAGTGCAGTTTTGTTACCTGGATATAATCGTGGTGGTGAAATGTGGGCTCTTAGTGTAACTATCACCTGTACATTGTACCCTTTAAGTAATTGCTCATTCTTCACCCTCTTCCCACCTGCCTTCCCTTTTGAGTCCTCAATGTCTGTCAGTCCACACTCTATTTCTATGTGTGCACACTATTTAGCTGCCACTTATAAGTGGGAATATGAGGTATTTGGCTTTCTGTTTCTGACTTATTTCACATAAGTTAATGGCTTCGGTTTCATCCACGTTGCTGTAAAAGACATAATTTCACTCATTCCATGGCTGAGTAGTATTCCATTGTGTGTGTATCATACTCCATTTATCTAATCATCTCTTGATGGACACAGATTGATTCCATATCTTTACTATTGTGAATAGTGTTGCTATAAACATACAAGTGCAGGTATATTTTGCTATAATGATTTCTTCCCCTTTGGGAAGATACCCAGTAGTGAGATTGCCGGATTGAATGGGAATTCTATTTTTGTTTTTCTGAGAAATCCCCATATTGTTTTCCATAGAGGTTGTGCCATAGAGGCATACTAACTTACCTTCCCACCAACCATGTATCCTTGCCAATATCTGTAATTTTTTTCACTTTTTAGTAACAGCCATCCTGACTGCTATAAGATGATATTTTCCCACTGTGATTTTAATTTGCATTTCTCTGATGATTAGTGATGTTGACCATTTTTTAAATATGCTTGTTCACCATTTGTATGTCTTCTTTTGAAAAAGTTCTGTTCATGTTCTTTGCCCACTTTTGATGCAGTTATTTGTATTGTTGTTGAGATCTCTGAATTTCTTGTAGATGCTAGATGGAAGTCCCTTGTCAGATGCATAGTTTCAAATATTTTCACCTATCCTGCAGGTTGTCCATTTGCTATGCAGAAGCTTTTTAGTTTAGTTAGGTCCCATTTGTCTATTTTTGTTTTGTTGCATTTGCCTTTGAGGTCTTAGTCATGAATTCTTTGCCTAGGCCAATGTATCCAGAAGAATTTTTCCTAGAGTTCCTTCCACTATTTTTACAGTTTCAGGTCATACAAATGTATGGATTAAGTCTTAAATCCATCTTGAGTTAATTTTTGTATATGGCAAGAGATAGGAGTCCAGCTTTATTCTTCTGCACATGGCAATCCAATTTTCTCAGCACCATTTATTGAATGGGGTGTCCTTTTGCCAGTGTTTGTTTTTGTCAAATTTGTCAAAGATCAGTTGGCTGTAGGTATGTTGGTGTATTTCTGGGTTCTCTATTCTGTTCCATTGATCTATGTATCTATTTTTATACAAGTACCCTGCTGTTTTGATTACTACAGCCTTGTGGTATAATTTGAAGTCAGGTGATGGGATGCTTAGAGCTTTGGTCTCTTTGCTTAGGGTTGCTTTGGATATTCAGGCTCTTTTTTTATTCCATCCAAGGTTTTGGATTCTATTTTCTAATTCTGTGACAAATGACATTGGAATTTTGATAGAAATTGGATTGAATGTGTAGATTCCTTTAGGCAGTATGGTCATTTTAATGATATTGACTCTTCCAATGTATTAATATGGGATGCTTTTCCATTTGTTTGTGTTATCTACGATTTCTTTCAACATATACCACATTTTCTTTATCCATTCATCCATTAGTGAACATTTGGATTGTTTTCCTATCTTGGCTATTAAATTCACTTATTCTTTTTGACCATTTTACAAATGAGTAAATTGAGGCATAAAAGGGGAATTCACTTGTTCAAAGTTACATACAAGTAGCAGAAACAGGCATTCTGGCCTCAGAGCCTATGATTTTAACTGCTATGCTATAAGGTATCAAAAATACAAAAAAAACTATTGAGGGTTTTCTATTCGGAAGAGGCACTGCTCTAAGTGCGTTACTTCTATTGATTCATTCATTTTCCATCACTAAGACTGAGGCCAACATATACCCTCCTTATCTAGCACAGTGCTCTGTGTATAGTGTTCAATACACATGCATGTGATGCATTAATGAATAAATGGATAAATATTTCACTAGAGCATGATGAAAGTATGGGATTAGCCAGGAAATAATGAATAATTTTATCTACAGAGATCAGGTAAAACTTTAAAGGGGCATATTATTTGCAATGGACTTTGAAGGGCGAATAAGAGCTCACTGATCAGAGATGAGAGGATGGAACTTCCAGACAGAAGGAATAAAATGAGCAAAGTTACCTGCCAAGAACATTATGGGTCAATCTGCCTGTTGCACTCAATTTTTCCTTCTAGCTTGTGGTCTCATCCTCATAGCCCCTAGAAGGGGAAATCATATGACTGCGTAAATCTGGCCCTATGAGCAAAAGTGCCTGAAATCCATAGACCCATGCCTAACCCAATAGGCCAAGTGCAATCAATTGATATCCTCTTGAAAATTTTGACTAAAAGACTCTGAAATTGAATCAGAATGTGGAAAATGCAAAAACTAACAGGTAACATATGCTTGGCACTGGACAGTTAGCCACTGGCATACTAATGAGTTGGCAGAGAAAGATGCACAAACAGAGAAGTTGAAGAATGCTGGGGTTGGGGGTGGGGGCGGAATGCAGAGATACAAAAATGTGGAAACGTGATCCTGGAGAGAGGCAGAAATATCTGTGTCTACCTTTTCAGTTCCCAAGACCATGTGGCCAAATGTATGTTGCTTTCTGCCTTTGACATTCATGAGCTTGCTATCCTCCTAATACCCCCCGACCCTTGACTTAGGATAGCTTTAAAGATTTTTGGTTGCCAAGAACACCAACCAGAATCACAGGGAATGGAGCACAAAAATCATATAAATACTGTGCTCTGGGAATCATGAGTCATTTGGTTTGGCTAAAGTGATGGATAGGTTCAGTAGTATTCAGTTTAACAAACATTCATTGCATAGCCACTATGGATCAGATACTTAATTAGTTACTAGGCCAGCAATAAGTCAATCAGAGAACCTGGATGTCCTGTTGTAAAGAAGCATAAATTTATTGCATTCTCCTATTTGTACTTCTTGCTCCAGCAGCAAAACCTTGGAACTCATTGTTTCAGCACTGCCTATCCCCATCTGTGCAGGATCCCTCAACCTGAGTTGTCCACACCAGACCTGCTGACTCAGGCAGTGTCCCATGGCAAACTCTATTTATCTACACAACTTCTGTGTGTTGATGGAATTATTAAGCTACATGAAGTTCAGAGCTAGAACAGACCTTAGGGACACTCATTCATCTTCCTCATGTGCAGATAAGGAAGTTGAAGTCAAGTCAGGTAGAGTTACCTTCCCAAGGTCTACCATTTATGAGTGCCCAGCTGCATAATGGACCTGGGTCTTAAATGGGGTGGATTTTTAATGGTAGAAATTTCACAAGAACAGGTAACTTCTGAAAGCTTCTGAACATATGTCACAAAATAAAGCATTTACATTGTTCTTGCTAGTCATGGAAATTGCAACTCTCTGCTCTCATGAGGACATGATGTTAGATTCATTGCTCCATGATCCTCTAAGCTCATCTCAGAAATAAGTCATGAGTTTTGATTGCCCTCTACTTTGGAAGGAGACAGGTTGAATGTCAAATCCCTCGATTTTCTAGTTTCCAAGAAACTTTGAAACTGGTCATTTTTTATACACAATAAGGTTTTCCTCCACAACA